>NW_026003318.1:145247-347551 GCF_001458135.2 Marmota marmota marmota | reverse complement strand
AGGAGTATTTTGGCAAGAAGGTCCATTATTATGGATACATTTATCTTATTCTCCTAACACTATTCTTACTAGGTATCCTGAGGCTGTAGGACAATTAATACTCAAAGGAATAAAAGCAGCAAAGGGAGTGTTTGGAATTTCTCCCAATAAAATTATTACTCCATATACTATGAATCAAATTGATGAGTTAGCTAATGAGTTAAATACTTGGGCAATAATCATGTGCAAATCTAATG
Source organism: Marmota marmota marmota (assembly GCF_001458135.2). Classification (NCBI taxonomy): domain Eukaryota; kingdom Metazoa; phylum Chordata; class Mammalia; order Rodentia; family Sciuridae; genus Marmota; species Marmota marmota. The sequence goes on along the minus strand of NW_026003318.1, from coordinate 347,315 downwards.
TTTCATTTGATAACCACTTATCATCTAATCCTTTATTGTCTTTATGGTCATTGCATCCTGTAATTTTTCCAAAAATGACAAGAAAAACACCTATCATGAATGCTCCAAATATTTTCACTGATGGGTCAAATAATGGTTACACCTGATCAAACTTTTACATTTTTAGTACCCAAACAATCAGCTCAAAAGGTAGAGCTTGGTGCTGATAACGCCAAGGTCCCGGGTTTGTTCCCCGTATGGGCCACCAAATGCTGCAGTCTGGCTGGGCACAATTCAGGAGCCACTTATCAAGCAGAAATGGACTTTATTTTTAGAACACATGCCACACCACATGAGCTCTTCAGGAATTCCCTCAGAACCCAACTGCCACCACTGGCTTCCCACAAGCCTCTCAGCACCCCCACTCCTCCTGCTCTTGAGGCCGATTGGCTGGGTCGCGTGGGCAGAGACAAAAAAAGTCCCTCAATGAGCAGCTCCATGGTCTGAAAGGGCAGGGAAACAGCCCAATGAGCAGGAGTAAGGAGAGGAGAGGTAAGCAGAAGTAAGCAGACTGGAGGTAAGCAGGAGTAAGGAGAGGAGTAAGGAGAGGGGGGTAAGCAGGAGTAAGGAGTGGAGAGGTAAGCAGGAGTAAGGAGAGGAGAGGTAAGCAGGAGTAAGGAGAGGAGAGGTAAGCAGGAGTAAGGAGAGAGGAGGTAAACAGGAGTAAGGAGAGAAGAGGGGAGCAGGAGTATGGAGAGGGGAGGTAAGCAGGAGTGAGGAGTGGAAAGGTAAGAAGGCATATGGATGGGAGAGGTAAGCATGCGTAAGGAGATGGAGTTAAGCAGGAGTGAGAAGAGGAGAGGTAAGCTTGAGTAAGGAGGAATAAAGATGATACCCCGGGCTCGCACAGTGTGCAATGTGCCAGCCCAAGGGCTGATGACTTCAGGGGAGCTGGGGAGTGATATTGTCCACTCAATGAGAACCGAAAACTGCACCTGGAAGTAGATGTGAACATCAGGTATTGTGTCCACAGTCCAGCTGTGCTGTGACAGAGGGATCGGTTGCCAGGAGACCAAGGAAATGACCCAGAGTAAGTTGGGGGCCTAGGCTTCATTGAGAAGAGCTGTTGGCAACAGGCTGAGCAATGGCACCTCCACTCCTCAGTTCTTCATCAGGCAGCGCCCCCTCCCTGGTGACAGAGTGTCTGGAGGTGACAAGCCCTCAGTGTGCTTCTCCAGGCAGCACCCCCTCTCTGGTGGCAATCTGTCTGAAGGTGACAGGTCACCAGGCATTGCCCTCTCCCTAGTGGCTGTCTGGTGGTGGCAGGTCAGATGAGCATGTCCTTTCCACAGTGCTCTCAGCTCAGCTCCGGTCATCACTGGGAGAGGGCTTTGTAAGCTGGGCTGTGGGAGCAGGGACATCAGCAGCACCAGATTGCTTGGTGTGCTGTGTCCTCTGTGTCCTTGTGTGACCGGCAGCCCACTGGCATACCTGCACAGATCTACCCTGTGCATATCATGTTAGCTGTCCCTGTCCCCAATGTGCAAGCTGGAAAGCCAGGACCCTTCAAGACCCCATCGATCCCAAGGTGACCTCCCCACCTGGGTGCTCTCTGTGGTCCCTTGGCTTGGCTAGGGGAACTGAGAGGGCCAGCTCAGGATTATGATGTTCCACTGACCTCCCTTTCCTCAGGTGCCACAGGGTACAGGAAGGGGAAGGACCAGCAAGCTTGCTTAATCCAAACAGTACCTGTCAACACAGTGTGTTCAGATTCTCAAAGTAAAGGACAGTCTGGGAAGAAGGTACAGTGGTGACCCCAACCCTCCCCAGGGGTAGTGAGGAACAGCTGGCCAGGAAGGTGGGTGACAGAGCAAAGGCCCAAGGCCCAGTAGTAGACATTCTGAGGCCTGGGGTGGGGTAGGGCTTGAAGTTGGGATCCTGGAACAGAAAATGAGGACGGAGTTCCCCAGCCCCAAACCTGGACCAGGAGAGGGGAGAAGCCCGTCACTCCCTCCCCACTGCAGCTGGAGAAGGCAGGTCAAGGTAAGTGTGGGAGGAGCAGGAAGCACAGAAAGAGATCAAGCAGTTCCACCCAATCATGGACAGACAGCCCAGCCCCACAGGCAGCCATCCCCTGGATCCCGCATCTGGCCTGCTGCCTGAGGAGAACTTAAGTCAACTGCGCCTCCCACTTTAGGAGAGCAGCTGTCAAATAGCCCCTGTAGCTCACTGATCCAACTATGACAAACTTGTAGAGGGTTGCTATGGCCCAAAGTCACTGCACCCCCACGTGGACAAGGGGAGTGGGCAGGAACAGCCCCACGCAGAAAGTGCTGGTCTAACCCACAGCGCACAACCAGGGCAGAGAGGTGCTCAGACACAGGGATTCACATTCACAGCAGTAGGCAAGGAGCTCAGATCCATCAGGAAGACAGCCTCTGTCCTGAGTGAGGAGAGAAATGTCACCTGCATCACTGTCACAACCCAGAGGGGACTTGGACAAAGGTGGGACAGCTGTCTCCGTCTCAGGCAGCAGAGATGGATGGCACCTGTGACCACTGGTAGCAGCCCATGGGCATTTGGACATGGGCGGGATGTGGTCTCTGTCTCAGTCAGTGCAGGGGAGCAGGACCCTGGTTCATAACCTTGGGCAGTGGGAGCTACAGTCCAGTTGATGTGGCTGGGTTTCTTTATCCAGAAGCAGGGGCAATTCCCTGGGGTTCTGTTGGTCAAGGAGGATGCTTCTGCACCACAGACCACTCATGGAGAACCCACAACCACAGGTCCTTGCTTGCAGACAGCCACCATGCTCTATGTCAGTTGAAGAGGACCCTGTGGGGGGAGCAGGTGTGCAGTGACCTGTGGCAGTCAGAGTGACAGCCAGAGCCCTGCATCCTGAGCTCCTGGGCACAATTGCAACAGCACCACACCCTCCAAGCTTCAGGCCCTGGGATGACAAAGCAAACCCAGCTGCTAGGAAGTCCAAGGTAATCAGGATAGTGGCTCCTGTGCCCCAGCAACTCTGGGGGTCAGCAGAGCTAAAGAGTGACAGATATCTTCTAAAGGTGCCAAATCCCGATGAAATCCAAACCAAGACATGCCACAACCTGCCAAACCCTACAAACCGGCGAATGGCAATGGGAGATTAGAAAGATACATAAATGTTTAAAGAGAGAAAATGGGGGTCAGATGGGACACTGACCTCTGATGTCCTATGGTTGAGGAGCAGTGACCCAGAGCTAGCACACACGTTTATTATAGAGGGTCTCATAATCAGAGACACCCTCTCTCCCTCTCCCTCCCTCCCTCCCTCCCTCTCTCCCTCTCTCTCTCTCTCTGTGTGTGTGTGTGTGTGTGTGTGTGTGTGGNCCTCTATATATATATATATATATATATATACTGTAGGGGCATTGTAAATGGTTCAAGGCTTGTGAGTCATCAAGAGGCTTCCTTGTGCATGAAAAAGTTACAGAGGTAGAAACATTTTTGCAGCTATCCTACAGTTGTAGTGCTAGGAACATCCTGTTATTATCCTGCTGCACCCAGGAAGCCCATTGTCCAGGGTTTTTGCAAAGCAGGCAGGCTTGAAGGTCACAGTGTATGCAAGACATTGTGGTTGTCTTGTTATGCTCAGAATTCTCTATCCATGACAGCTGGTGTCTGAGCTCAAGGTCAAGACTGATATAGTTCTGTGCTTTTGCACAGAATTTCCTCAGGCAGGGCATTACCATAGCTCCTGGGCAGTCTTGTCCTGCATCTTTGCACAGAATGTTCCCAGGGCAAAGTGTAGCCATAGCTCTGAGGCAGTAATGGCCATGGTCCAAGTCACTGCTCTCCATAAACACTCAATGAGAATTTTCTTCACCCTGGCAAGGTTTACTATTAATAGCTCTAATGTCAACTTTGATCTTGTAAATATCACTCTTCAGTTTGATTTGATAATTGTGACCCTAGTATTTGATTTGATCATATTTATTTTATTTTTTTTGAACTATTAATTGGAATCATTCTTTTTTGTTTCTTAGCTCAGGTTTGTACTTGCTCCTCTTATCCCTTCTAACCTTCTTACGTCACCTGCTATAGCTTCAAATGCCCACTCCATCCTTTTCTTCTTTCTACCTTATCATGAATTTTTTTTCTGTATTCTTTTCTTTCTTTTTCCCAATTTTTTCTCTTCCCCCTTTTAGCTTTTGTATCATGTTATAACAATTTTATTATATCTAATGACTTATTTTTCAACTCATTTTGGAACATTAGGAGAAGTTCACCTCTGGATTAGAAGAACTGTGGAGAACACTATCAGCAAGTTTTTGTTTTTCCAGAGTTGACTAGTGTGAGGCTTTGCTATAAAGTGTTCATAGTGAATAGGGTACAGTGTCTTTTCTCACCTTGGAGCTGACACTGAGAACAGCAGAGAACATACATGGAGTGAGAGTAACAATACCACGATGTTTGCCCAGCCCAGGGCACTTAAGAGAGAGAAATTCACTAGTCCCTTGCATGAAAGAAGAGGCATCTGTGTACCATGGTGCACACGTGTAATCCTAGCAGCTGGGGAGGCTGACGCAGAGGGCCAGAAGTTCAAAGCCACCTTCAGTAACTTAGGCCCTAGGCAACTTATCGAGACCTTGTCTGAAAAAGTGAAAAATGTGCTGGGGATGGGGCTCAGTGGTCAAGCACCCCTATATTCAATCCCTGACCCCCAAACTCAAACAAACAACAAACAAAAGGCAGATATGCAAGGAATATAAACAAGCAAGGGAACAAACCACCCCACACAGCTCACAACACATCAACAACTGACTCAACACCACAGTGGAGAATGTGGGAGAAAAATTATAAAGTCCATAGTTAAAATGTTCAACTAGTGCTGGGCACAGTGGCACTCATCTGTAGTACTAGCAGCTCCAGAGGCTGAGGCAGGAGGATCGTGGGTTCAAAGCCAGCCTCAACAAATTCAAGGCACTAAGCAGCTCAGTGAGACCCTGTCTAAATAAAATACAAAATAGGGCTGGAGATGTGGCTCAGTGATGGAGTGCCCCTGGGTTCAAACCGAGTATCTCACCACCCCCCACCAAAAAAAAAAAAAAAGTTCAACTAGCTACCAAAGGATGTAAGGAATGAACTTCAAGAGAAAGCACAGAAAATTAAGTTAAATATAATTTCAATAAAGAGAGATTCTGAGAAAGAGCCAAATAGGAATCCTGGAAATGACTTCAATAAATCAAATGAAAAATTCAATAAAAGCATCTCTAATAGATTAGACCATTTTGAAGATAAAATCTCAAGTCTTGAAGTAAAACCACACAATCTTAAAAATGAAGTTGAAAATAAAGATATTAACAGACCATGACCAGAATATTCAAGAAATCTGGGATAGCATCAAGAGACCAAATTTAAGAACTGTTGGTGTAGATGAAGGGTTTGAAATACTAACTAAAGGAATGCATAACCATTTCAATGAAATGCTATTAGAAAAAAATTTCTGAGTCTTAGGAACGAGATGGAGATCCAAATACAAAAGGCATATGGAACTCCAAATAGGAAAAATCAAAAAAGATCTTCTCCAAGATGCTAATGCATAATATACAGAATAAGGATAAAATTTTAAAAGCTGTAAGAGCTAGGCACAGTAGCACATGCATGTAATCCCAGAGGATTGGGAAGCTGAGGCAGAATTGTGAGTTCAAGGCTAGCCTTAGCAAAAATGAGATGCTACACATCAGATAGAGCACTAACTCCAAAACATTAACACTAAAAGAACAAATAATCCCATCAATAAATGGGCCAAGGAACTGAACAGACACTTTTCAGAAAGTGATACATAATCAATCAACAAATATATGAAAAAATGTTCAACATCTCTAATAATCAAGGAAATGCAAATCAAAACTACTCTAAGATTTCATTTCACTCCAGTCAGAATGGTAGCTATTAAGAATACAAGCAAGAACAAGTATTGATGAGGATGTGGGGGGAAAGGCACACTCATACATTGCTGGTGGGACTGCAAATTGGTGCAGTCAATATGGAAAGCAGTATGGAGATACCTTAAAAAACTGGGAATGGAATCACCATTTGACACAGCTATCCCACTCCTTGGTTTATACTCAAAGGACTTAGAATCAGCATACTACAGCAATGTAGCCACATCAATGTTTATAGCAGCACAATTCACAATAGCTAAATTTATATTATATTCTTATATATTATATATCTAGGAACCAACCTAGATACCCTTCAGTAGATGAATGGAGAAAGAAAATGTGGTATCTATACACAATGGAATAATATTCAGCATTAAAAGAGAATAACATTTGGAGGTAAATGGATGGAGGTGGAGAAGATAATGCCAATCTCCCCAAAACCAAATGTGTGAAGAAAGCCAATCTCCCCAAAACCAAATGCTGAATGTTTTCTCTGATGTAAGAAGGCTGATTTGTAATGGGGATGGGAGGGCAGCATGGGTGGAATGGAGGAACTTTAGCTGGGGAAAAGGGGTGGGAGGAGCAGGGAGGGAGTTCAGAGGTAGGAAAGCTGATGAAGTGAGACAGACATCATTACCCTAAGTACATGTATGAAAACTCGAAGGGTGTGACTCTACTTTGTGTACAACCAGAGACATGAAAAATTGTGCTCTATATGTGCAATATGAATTGCATTGCATTCTGCTGTCATATATAACAGAATAGAATAAATAAAAAATAAAAGAATATAATGAAGATCAAAAAAGAGTGAGGTGCTAAGCATCTCAGTGAGACCCTACTTATAAATAAAATACAATTATGGGACTGGAGATGTGGCTCAGTGGTTGAGTACCCCTGAGTTCAATCCCTAGTACCAGAAAAAAAGCTGCAAGAAAGAAATGGTTGGTCACATTTAGAAGTAAACCAATTCAAATTTCAATTGATATCTCAACCCAGACCTTAAAAACCAGGAAAGTTTGAAATAATATATACCAAGATTACTATGCCCAGAAAAGTCGTCCTTGAGAATTAAAGATGCAACAAAACCTTCTATGCTAAGCAGAAACTAAAATAACTCATAACTACTAAGTTTGCACTATAAAAATATGCTCAGTGAAATATTTCGTGCAGAAGAAATAAAAAATAAAAATTAAAACCAGCATAGATGTGCATTACACTAGAAGAATAGTCAATTAAAGGAAAATCAAGTCTGAATTAAGCCTTAAAAATAAATAAAAATATCAGAAAATAAAATAATCTCTCCAAAATAATATTGAATGTAAATGGTCTAAGTTCATCAATCAAAAGACAGAGATTAGAAGATTGGATTAAAAAAACAAGACTAGGGCTGGAGATATAGCTCAGTTGGTAGAGTGCTTCCTTCATATGCACATAGCCCTGGGCTCAATCCTTAGCACCACAAAACACACACACACACACAAAAAAAAAAAAAACAAGACACAACACTAGGTTCTTTATAAGAAATTTTCTTTATAGGCAAAGACATTCACAGATTGAAGGTGAAAGGATGGGAAAATATTCCTGCAAATTGAAGTTGAAAGCAAGCCAGGTAGCTACTCTCAGACAAAGCAGACTTCAAGCCAAAATTAAGCAGGAGAGACAAACAGGCATACTGGTTAGGAAATCATCCAATGACAAGATTCAAAAATTGTAAATACATATGCCCTAAACAATGGTGCATCTATGTACATGAAAACAACCCTTCTCTCTATAAAGAATGAAATAGACAACAATACAACAATACTGGGTGATTTTGACACACCTCTTTCATTATTCGATATGTCATCCAGACATAAACTAAGACTTTTCAAAACTAAAAAATACTATTATTCAAATGATTCTAATACACATATGTAGAATATTTCATCCATTGACAACTGAATTCACTTTGTTCTCTGCAGCACATGGAACTTTCTCTAAAATAGATAATATTTTAGGGCACAAAGCAAGTCTTAGCCAATACAAAAATAGGAACCATTCTAATACCTGGAGATTAAATAATACATTTTAAATGAGGAAATGATTGCAGGAGAAACCAAATAAATAAATTCTAGAAACAAGTGTAAATAGAGATATTACATGTGAAAATATCTGGAACAGTATGAAGGCAATTCTAAGAGTAAAGTTCATAATAGGGAGTTACTCACCAAAAAAATTAGAAAGACCCCAAATAATCTAATTTAAACCTCAAGGCCCTAGAAAAAGAAGACCAAACAACACTTAAATCAGTAGACAATATGAAAAAAAAATTAGAGGTGAAATTAATTAAATTGAGAAGAAAAAAATAATACAAAGAATCAAAGAAACAAAGAGTTGTATTTTCTCCAAATTTATCTATTCTCTGCCTGGAATCTCTTGGGAGCCTTATTCCAATTAGCTTCTCTTCATGACTTTGCTTTCCAGGGCATAAAACAGAAGATTAATTGTTGGGATGAGAATTCCACTACCAGGGAGATAAATTTCCAAGATATGAAAATAATTCTCTGAAATTCCCTGGTCCAAAAACACAGGAAAAAAATAACAAATATGTTTTTTTTTTTTTTTTTAAATCAGATCCCAGAGGGGACAAGATGACAATGGGCACAGAGGGCATGGAGCACTGAAAATCATCATCATGGAGATCAGAGCCAGTGCTGGAGACCCTGGCGAAGGAGCTGTCCAGGGAGTCCATGCTGGAGAAGAAACAGGAGAGGAGCTCTCCAGGGAGCCTGGGCTGGAGACCCTGGGGGAGGAGCTGTCCACAGATCCTGTGCTGGAGAAATTGGAGAGGAGTTGCCCAGAGAGCCTGTGCTGGAGAACTGGAGAGGATCTGCTCAGGGAGCCTGTGCTGGAGACACTGAAGGAGGAGCTGCCTAGGGAGCCTGTCCTGGAGACCATGGAAAAGAAGGAGCTGCCCAGGGAGCCTGTGCTGGAGAAACTGTGGAGAAGCAGCTGCTCTGGGAGCCTGAGCTGGAGACCCTGGAGGAGGAGGAGCTGCCCAGGGAGCCTGAGATGGAGACACTGCAGGAGGAGGAGCAAGGAGCCAGTGCTAGAGAAACTGGAGAGGAGCTGTCCAGGGAGCCAGTGCTGGAGACGCTGGAGAGGAGCTGCCCAAGGAACCTGTCCTAGAGACTGTGGAGAAGAAGGAGCTGCCCAGGGAGCCAGTGCTGGAGATGCTGTGGGGGAGGAGGTACCCAGAGAGCCTGTGCTGGAGACACTGCAGGAGGAGCTGCTCACAGAGCCTGTATTGGAGACCCTAGAGGAGGAAGAGCTGCCCAGGGAGCCTGTTCTGGAGACCCTGGAGTAGGAGCTGCCCATGCTGGAAACTCTGGAGGAGGAGCTGCTCAGGCAGCCTATGATGGAGACACTGGAGGAGGAGGTGTCTATGAGTGTTAAAATACATGAAAACCAATAGGCCAAACAAAGAAGCTATCAGGTCCCACGTCACAGAATGACAGCTGGTTCATAGAAGCATGACTAAGCCCACTCGTGATCTCAACTGAATGAACTGTCATGCAGCAGTGTAGCATGCTGTCACAGAGGCTCACAATTGGCAATGTATCAACTTAGAGCTACAATAAAGGGAAACCATCATGGGTTCCTCAAGTTTGTGTGTTGTCCAGAAAACTTGGAGATTGATCACCAAGGCTCACTCACCTATGAACATCAATGCAGCTGCTCACTATTTATACCTTACTACAGATATTGATTCCTGGCCATTGTTTTAAATGACTTAAAATATTGCTGACTAATATCTTGCCAATTGTTTTCCTTATATCGATACAAGGCATCATCATAATAAACAGTGATGTTTCACCTGTCCCTCCTGGGTAGACATGCGGTCTTCTTGCAGACAGGAGCATTGCGTGTTGCTCGGGCTGCCCCTGTGAGTGTGTTCCAGGATTCATCTGTGGGCTTGCTTGATGGAGACCTGCACCTTGCATGCTGAACTAATCCTGCCCTGGTAATGAACAAGAGTGCCAGTTTCTGCACACAGTGCTCAAGCTGAGTTATAGCACACTGCTCTTTAGTAAAATCTCAATTTGCAATTTAATCATGCTTGTTGGATGAAAAGACTCTTTATACTTGTTATTAAAATATCTGAAGTTTGAACTGCATGAGCAGCTGCTGTTTTCCTGGGTGTTTCTTCTTATTACCGTCCTAGACTCTCCGCTTCTCTGCCAATGACCTGCACATAATCACATCCACCTCCCCTCCCTCAGTGTGAAGTGGTAGCAGACCTACATCCACTCATGCCTTCCCTCCTTGGTGAGTGGCCATATGAGGACCAAGACCACAGAAAATCAGAATGGACGGGGGTCATCTTGTTAAAATTGTCACCTGTTCCTGATGAGCTTTGGAGCCTCTGTGAATGTGACACATCTCTAGGCTTTGTATATGAGCATTTCACACCTTTTCAGATTTCAGCAACCCTAGAATGGCTATTCTCCCCCATCACAGGGTTGATATGCCAGCGCCAGTTTCTGTGCAGATGTCAGAATATCCAGGAGATGCCCACATCTGCACTGGTTCTCTGGCTGGCCACTAGATCCCTACATGTCTTCCTGTCAGCGCATGTTAGTATGGAAGACCTGTGCAGCCCAAGGGAAGGCCAGCCTTTACCTGCCCTTATTCAGGTAAAGGGCAGTCTCAATTTTGTATCACTATTTTTCTCCCTTTCCCGGACTGTTTCCCACAGAATAAAAGCATATAGTGTTTCTTTTAACTTCAAAAATCATTTTTACATTGAAAAAATTAAACTGGCAAATTAAATGGTACATAGCTATCACGCATGATATGTTTTGAAGTAGGTGTACCCTGTGCAGTGACGAGCTCTAGCTAATTGACAAACACAAGGCTGCCCGTTTTTGTGACAACATATAAATCCTTCTCATTGCTGGGAAGACACTATGTCACCACCATCTATGGTCACAGCTATCCAGGAACCCCCAACCTCACTGTTTAATGTATCCTTTGAGAGTACCTCTGAAACCCGTGACTGACAAATCCCTTGCTGATATCCACCATCCAAATACACACTTCCAGATCAATTATCTTAGGTTCAAAATGAGAGTGGAATAATGGGGCATTTGCCATTCTGTGCCCAGCTTACCTCACTTAACACGGTATTCTCTGGATTTATCCATATTGCTGGAAATGACAGGATTTCATTCTTTTGGGGGGATGAACTGTATTCTGTGGTGTGTAATACCTTTCATCTATCTATATATCACCCACCTATATTTACCTACTCTCTCTTTCTCTCTCTCTGTCTCTCTCTCTCTCTCTCTGTCTCTCTCTCTCTCACACACACACACACACACACACACACACATCCATATTGTCACCTATCTTTCTGTATCTACCATTCATCTACCATCTGTCATGTGTCTGTATCTACATCTGTCATGTCTATAGACCATCCACCTAAATCTAAACCTACATAGATACTCATGTCTGTCATCTATCTTTCTATTCTCTATCATCTATCCACACATCTGTGTCTATCATCTGTCTGTCATCTGCCACATTCTCTTTATTGGTGTGTTGATGGGCACCCAGGTTGATCACCTTTCTTGGCTGTTATGAACCGTGCGGTGACAGTCGAGGGACAGTGGTTGTGTCTCCCACCTTTTGCTTCTCCGGTGCACCAGGTACTTAGATCCCCACATTCTCCAGGGCATTTCCAGTTTTTTGAGAACTCCACACTCTTTTCCGTAATGGCTGTATTAATTGACATTCCCACCAACAGTGAACCAGGGTTCCCGTTTCCTCACATCCTGAATGACCCTTGCTCCCCTGTCTTTTTCTTGACAAGGAGTGAGGGGAGGCTGCCTTGCGATTTTCACTTGTGTCTGCCTGAGAGTTTGTGATCCTAAGCATTGCACCCCAAGATGAATATTAAGAATGGAAAAGAAAATCTGTTTCTCAGGCCCAATTCTGTATCCTGTGTTCTTCACCCTGCCCTTAGGTATCGATGCCCTGTTCTGCACTGTGCCCCGAGACAAAGCCTCCGCAGCCATGCCCGGGAGGAAGCTCTTTCCCTGGTGAGACTCACCCCCATGCTCCCCCTGTCTGGTTGTTGTGCTGTAACTGTCAGTGTAATCCATTTCACGCTTTAGAGAAATGGCAATGTTTGTGAGCTTCTGAATCACACAGTCCTAATAAAAACCACTTCAGAGATGCAGCAGGTGGCTGGGAGCATTGGAGGGAGATGCATGAACTTCAGAGGCAAGATTGCTTCTCTGGAAGTTCTGTGTCCTATACAGAAAACTGGATCAGAACTGGAGACTGGCAGCCTGCTCCCACAGAGGGATGGTTTGACCCTGGATCTGTGGACACTGCAGTGTAGCCCCAGGGCATGCTGGAGCACCGTGTGAGGCATGAAAAGAGACACCTGGGCACTCATGCCTAGCACTGTCCTATCTATGCACATTCCTGAGCCCTCGCTGCAGAACAGAACAGAAAGGTGGTCTCCAAGATCACATGGGGCCATGACGATCCGTCATAATTCACCCGTAACCAGCACTGCTGAGGTCTGCAAGGAGTCCTTTTGGCCCCAGTACTATTAGTTCCAGTTTTGGTCAACACACTTTATAACAATCTCATTTGTAGAAGGAATAAATAAGAACATGTCTTTACCACAATGACCTATGTATACCTGCATTATGCAATGAGGAAATCATGGCTTTTATGAACAGTGCCTAAGAATAGTTTCTAAACTCTGTCTACAAAGAGCATCTGAATCTACCTGTAATAACAGTTCAGGCTTAATTATAGTTCAAATTAAATGTAAATATTCATTTTTTCCCTTTCACATAGGAATGTGCATTATTTTATGGATACTATCCAATAATTCAAAGTTAGTTGCCTTTTCTAAAAGTAACCCATATTTAGGGTCTCGCCTTGAACCAGGAGGGATTTGCTGGAGTCCACGTTGGGACATGGCCTCAGAGAAAGATTGTCTTTTAGCAGCATTAGGAGGGACCTTCCCAACTTCTACCAACGCCTCTGCAGAAATCCTTGCAGCCTTAGTGTTGGGTGAAGATCTCATTCCGGGAGAGTCCCCCAGGCTCTCGGGACTGTGTTCCTGCCAGTGACCATGAGGGAGCAAGGGCCAGGGATTTGTTTTTCCAGATGCAGCTCGCATCCCAGACAGGACAGCTTCCCACAGGTCAGTGAGCAAGGCTTCTGTCCTCAACCCTGGGCCTCTCCCCTTTCTCTGTTTATCGGTTCTCTGCTCGCGCAGAGTAGTGCACTAATCAAGACGATGTAACTCCTGCTTCCTGTGGGGACGTAACTGAACACGCTTGCTATGGAAAACCCGAACCCTGCCTAGTGTCAGCCGTGCTCCAGTTTCCTGTTAAGCCTCACTGGAGTCCCACATGTGCACTTTCCTCCGTTGTATACCTGAGCCTTCCTGTAGCGTCAGGCTTTTAGGTTCATGTATTCAGATTTCTTCTTTGAGTCTAACATCAGGAAAAACTATAGGAGGGGATTGCAGTGAGATTATTACAAAATTTGAACAAGAAAACCAAAGAAAGATAATTTTATTCTGTAGACACATGCATGACAAATCCTTTGACCACGCTAGCCTTTGACCCCACAATGACTCAGTTGTAGGGCGTGGGACGCACATTACTGGGGTTTCTCCACTAGTGCCCTAAAACACAGGCACCCCTGGAGTTGTCTGTCCTGCCCCTGGACAGATATGTCACCGTTAAAGTGAGTGATGTTATTCTTAGTAATTATATTTCATATTTTTTTTCAATGAAACAAGCACACAGAATACTTTAGCATATAGATATTTTGGGATTCTTACAATGTTGATCAGTTTTGGAGGACGCATTACCTATCCCTGCACTGACTCAGAAGCAGAGACTCTGGTCAGCATTGCTGCCGCAGTCCGGCTGCAGCAAAATAACCGGGGGGTGATGAACAACTTGTATACATTGATACAGCAGGAGTAGGAGCCCTTTATTGTAGGATAGGAGGGGTATTTATACATTCCACACAGCTTATCTAATTAACATAAACTAGATACATCAGTCAACCAATAAGGAATCTCTACACTTAATGGCTCGCTGGCATTACTTCACAAACCACTCCCTCTGGCAAAATGCCAGGTGCCATCTTGACTTGTTTACAGACCCTAACACATTGCTGTGTTCCTCTGGCAGGACTGCAGAGGTGCATTCACCAAGCAGGATGCGTTGGCTTTGCCCCAGCCTGAGCTCCTCCTGGAGATGAGTGGAGGGAAGGGCAGGCTTTTCGAGGTCAGTCTTCTCCAATAGGGTTACCCCAATGTCATACAGATCAGATGTAATGCTCTCCACGCTGGCCGGCAGTGCAGGCCACCTTGTTTAGTGCCATTTTACATTTGCAGCAGTGTAAATTGAAATTTATTTGTAGCTTTCCCAACATAGAGCACCTCAGGATCGTCAGAGTGTGACTAGAAGGGAGGAGTCCCTCAACCCCAGCGCTCTGGGCAACACGAGGGAGGCTTGCCTTCTGCTCCTCTCTGGGAAGTGGAAGGCACGTGGAGGAGGAGGATTTCAGTGGGATCTGTTAGGTGGTCAAATTGTAGACAGCGCAGCCAGAAGAAAATAATGAGGGAGCCCGCGTGCAGCTGGCACACCCCAGTTAAGCTGTGAACTTCTAGGAAACGCCTGTGATCCGGACAAAATGAGGGATTTTGAAGTCTTCCAGAACAGAGTAACTCCACAAAGTCATTGCACCCTCGTTGCTTGGACTTTGGACAAAGTCAGCATAGCCTGGGACGGGCTCACCTGAGCCCCCTTCCCCTGCTGTGCTCTTGTCCATGCGACCGTCCTTCCTGCTCAGGCGGCAGGAGACATTCCCATGTTCATGTTAAAAATAATACACTGAGCACTTGCGAGTCAAGCCCACCAATAGTGTGTGTTCGTGTGAGGGTGTCTTGTGGCTTTTTAATGGTTTTGTTAACTACCAAATATTTCTTAATGAATGTGTCAATAAATATGCCTCCCGTTTTGAATAGGCACATTAATTCACATGTGTTATATATTACAACGATAATACACTGTGTTTGTATCTCTACAAATTTGTCCTAGTTGTTTCAACATTGAATTTTCTATCATTCAAAGAAAATAGTCACTGAACTATAACTTTTCAATCACAGTAAGCAAATGAAAACTATAAATTGTATTGCCCTCTTAGCAGCATAAAAATGTGACTATTTCAAATGTTTTACCCATATGATTAGAAATACATTTTAAGTAATAGGTTGAACTTTATTTCTTTTTGTCAAAACACACTTTAAGTTTTCCTACTGGCTGATATATGTGGGATTTTCATATTTAGTTTAGCTGCTGTGGAGTATTCTGATTTGGAATAAAACAGGCAAACCATTCATTCTCCCAGCGATGGAAGTTAGAGATTTAAACATGCTGGAACAAACATCTTTAAATACATCACAAAACAAAAAGCCCATAAGTCCAGGCAGGTGGTGCCTGCCTATGATCCCAGCAATGTGGGAGGCTAATGCACGAGGATTGCAAGTTCAAGGCCAAACCGGGCTATTTAGCAAGGCCCTAAGCAATTTAGTGAGACACTATCTCAAAATAAAAGATAAAATGGGTCAGGATGTGGCTCAGTGGTTGAACGACCCTGGGCTCAATCTACCGCCCAAAACAACCCCCACCCAAAGTTCACAGCTGCCAGAAGCAGTGCCTGGGCCTCCAAGGTGGTTGCTGGTGGGCACTTGTCAGTCAGATTTGCATTGTTATGTTTTACATTATAAAGAATTACCATCAAGTTTTCAAACGCATTCCCTGAGCAGTTAGGTTGACACAGCTTTAATTGATCAGTGAGCGTAGCTTTCAGCTTTGTGAGCTACTCGGGCATTTCCTTTTTGTGGTTTTCTTTTACAATAACTTGTTTTTATATTTTGCTCTTTATCAAGAAGAGTACTTGCATTGCAAGTATGTTTGCTCCTTGCTGGGCTATGTAAGGGTCAGTCTTTTCAGCTAATTAATGATACGATGAAATATCTCAAGCTATTATTTATAACCCATGGAGAGAGGATTGTCCTGTCATTTGTCATAAATCATAGGTTCTGGCTCCTGCAGTTTGAGAAGGACATACTTTGTTGTAAAGGGAGCAGTGTGTGTTTTACAGAGTCCACCACTAGTCACACAAGGTAATACAACAATGCTGAATTAAGAGGGCTAATCAGTAACTTGGTTTTAAAATGACTGGTTTAAGGTTGCCTCTAATTTGGAGTAGCTTAATAAATTGTTTTGAGTGGCAATATTCTGAAGTCCTGAGGACAGAACCAAGCACAGGGATGTTTTTGATGCAGATGGGCTGATGTTTCAAACATGCAGAAAATACCACTGAGGATGGGCAAATATACCCATCAATTAAGCAACCCTGTAGAAAAATGTTCATTTTCATGAAATCAGGTTGTTTGAAAGACGCTCCCTTTAAAGAAAGTTAGCAGGATGGGGAGGTTTTCGATAAAGTAGGACAGAAGAGACTGGACACCCGCGGGCTTTTCAGGAAGCAGGATTATTGACTGCAGGGTTCAGAGGTGGCTCTCACCTAAGAACTCTTCCTCTGAACCAAGACTTTGGAAATTTATTGAACTTTACCCAGTATGTGTGGGGACTTTGAGGTTTACATGACAAGTGCGCTCTGTTCCATCCCCCAGACCAGATACAGGTTTCACAAGTTTTACCAAGAAAACAGAGATGATATCTTTTTTTTTTTTTTTTTTTTTAACAAGTTTTCAGACTCTCCTCTGTCACACCTTTTGTGTACAAGCCTGGCATTTACTAGAAAGAGGAAACTTAAACCACAATAACCTCTGCAGACATCCTGCTGATCTGACAAGAGGAGAAGCTCAACTATGGCAAAGGTCTTCTGGGTGGGGGGCTCTGGACTGCTTCAGCAACACCCGCTGGACATGAATTGACTGTCCTGATAGCAGACTGGTCAGGATGTGGCTCAGTGGTTAAAGGACCCTGGACTCAATCTGCCTCTGGCTTTCCAGGAGACATTGGGCAAGTCAGTTGATGTGCCAGGCCCGTTTCTTCTGTAGAATGACAAGACTGACAAATTCGTTTTATTGTGCCATTGTGAGTATTGACTGAGTTGTGTGTGTGCTCTACGGTTGTCAGCAGCTGGCACGGAGAGCATGCCACCAGGTGCCGCATTGTCATGACTGCTGTGTAGCTTGTGCCCTGAAACAAAATAAACCGTCCTCTCTAGGATCAGAATCATTCACAGCGTGCTGTGAAGTCAAAGTTCCAATTCCTTCCTTGACTTAAGTGGTAAATCCTCATTGTAGCATCACTTACCACCAACGTTATTGCACAACAAGCTGGGCAGGCTGTTTCCCCCCAGAAGTAGAACTGCCGCAGTCTGGCTGGGCACAAATGCCGCAGTCTGGCTGGGCACACAATCACGAGCCACCACACAGCTTGTAGATTCAAACAGCAACTCTTTATTCCCGAACTCACACCAGCCGTCTACAATCACGTTCTGGGGAAATCCACGTTCTCTGCCCAAA
Source organism: Marmota marmota marmota (assembly GCF_001458135.2). NCBI lineage: Eukaryota > Metazoa > Chordata > Mammalia > Rodentia > Sciuridae > Marmota > Marmota marmota. The sequence goes on along the minus strand of NW_026003318.1, from coordinate 329,816 downwards.
TCCACGTTCTCTCCCAAATTCACCTCCACTGGGCATCTGTCTCCCAAAATATATTCTGAATCCCGTGAGAACTCAAGGGGAACTTAGGCAGCAGGATACGCCCTATTCCCAGCAGGAATAATCTTAAACCTTAAACCTGGAACCTAAACTGGGAATGCCCTAAACCCGATTATGTTAAACCGGGAACACCCTAATCTGCCCTGGTCCTTGAGCAAGGTCAACTACATTCAATGTCACTGCAAAATGTCAGAAACATGGGGTACGCTGGCAAGGAAATTGTCATACCTACTTGGCTAATGGCTCCCAGCATAGAACTATGGTCACAAACACACGTCATAGAAAACACAAATAAAAGACACAAAAAACTCACCCAGATACTTTTGTGTGAGCCAAATTATTGGTTTTATTCCACAAATTCTTATTCAGTTATTTATCTTGAAACTTGAAATCTGAGAATTTTTAACATAGTTTCATTTGATGCAAAATTCTTGATCTCATGTTTGAGGAATACAACATAGGACATAAACATCATCAATAAAATCTTTTGGAAATGAGTTACTAATTCTTATAGGCATATCTCTCTCAAAAATATGTCCATGTAAAAAAAATAAAAGTCTACCTCCAGCCATGTACTTAAGAAATCCAATAGTCTCAACTAATGCAGGACTCATTTCTACACACTCAGGTTTCATTTTCTAAAAACTCATTTTAATTTTTTAAAATATTTTTTTAATTGTAGATGGACACAATATCTTTGATTTATTCATTTATTTTCATGTGGTGCTGAGGGTGGCACCCGATGCCTCACTCATGCGAGGAAGCCCTCAACCACTGAGCAGCAGCCCCAGCCCCTCATTTTAATTCGTTGCACGTCTTCCGCTTGATAAGCAGCGCGCAGATTTCCCTGCCACGTGGACAATCTCTCAGAGGTGGCCGAATTCCTGCTCCTGGGCCTCTCCGATGACCCGGGGCTGCTGCTGGTCCCAGAGGGCTGCTCCTGCTGCTTTACCTTGCCGCGATGGCGGGGAACCTGCTCACCCTGGCGGCCCTCACTCTCACGCCCCTGTGTTTCTTCCTGCGGAAGCTGACCTTTCTGGACCTGTGCTATGTCCCGGTCACTCTCCCCCAGTCTGCGCGCGGCGCCCTGACTCACCAGCCTCCATCTCCTAGGGCTGCAATGCCGCTCAGACACAGCTGGCCTTTCTCACCGTCATGTCCTATGTCCGCTATTTGGCCATCTGTCACTCGCTCCACTATGGAGCCACGATAACCCCAGCTAAATACCACCAAGTGGCAGCCGCGGCCTGGCTAAGTTGCTTTTCCTACGCGGCCTTACACACTGGCAACGTATTTTGGGAGCGCATTTCAAGATCCAGCGGGATCCACCAGTTTTTCTGCGACATCCCTCACGTGCTGGCCCTGGTTTCCTGTGAGGTTTTCTTGGTGGAATTTGAGGCCCTGGCTCTGAACTCGTGCTTGGTGCTGGGGTGCTGTGTTCTTATGATTGCCTCGTACATCCGAATCTTCTCCCCTCGGTGGAGAGCCCAGCAAACGCCGTCTCCACCTGCTCTCCGCAACTGTTGGTCACCGTGCTCTTCCCGACCACCGGGCTCTGTGCCGCCGTGGCGCCAGCTGCGGAGGCTTCCTCTGCGCAGGACTTGGTGATTGCTTTGGCGCACACGTTCTGCCTCCCACCTGAATCCCACCATCTACAGTCTGAGAAACAGGGAGATGAGAGCAGTGGTGGGGGCTGTGTGAGAAGATCCGTCCTCTGCAGAAGGAGAGCTTCCTGGTGGTCACTGCGCATCTGTGAAGGACCAAGCAACCCGAACAGCACTCCGGGACAAAAGGATGGTGCGCAACCGACCCCGAAATGACCAAGACATACTGAAAATTGTGGAATGGGAGAAAGAGAAAACCGGCCATACTGCAGCTTGTTGGACTTTAAATACTTCCTCGGAATATAAAAATATTTGCATATAAAATAGTTAAAAATTCCATAAAGGCAACCTCTTGAGGCGACCTCTTCTCACCCTAACGCATTCGCGTGCCTCATATATAGAGCCTGTCGTTCTTCATGGGGTTACTAAGGGTTTGTTGGAGGACACACTTCTGTCCTGGTACCAGATTTAGGTAGTCATCAAAGAGCCCAAAACAAGCAGGAACAGGAATGCGTGTTGTAGACGAGGGCCAAATATATTAAGCATACTTTTCTCTCATTAGTCATTTCTATGAATTTATCAGGAAATGAAACCCGATTTTATAAAGTATCCATTGAAATGGTCACCTTTTTTTCTCTTGAGCTGTTAAACAATAAAATCCAGTAACTTTTTTCCACATTGGCATTCTGGGAGACAGTTTAGATATTTTATGTTATACCCAGATATATATGGACTCGTGATAACTTTGCAATATTGCTGCTGTTTCATCCACACTCCAGGGATGTGAAAATGGGAAGTCAGGAACATGTCCACGTTCACACAGCTGAAACAAACTTTTAACTATTTTACATGCAAATATTTTTATATGCTGAGATCAGCAGAAACAAGAATTGGCCCCCTGCACCTTGGTTAGAGAATCCGTAACATTTTCCTCAAACCTATATTGCCTCTATATGTGGAATAAATAAAAATTTCTGTTAAATTATAAAAAAATAATTTTCATTTTCATTTTTCTGTGCTATGTTTAACTTTTAAGAAGCTTGCATATTTTCCACAAGGATTGTTAATTACATTCCCACCGGCACTAGACAGGGCTCCCTTTTCTCCACACCTTTGCCTTTTTGACAAGGGCAGCTCTAGGAGGTGTGAGGTCGCACTTCATTGTGATTTTAATCTGCATGAGGATCCCTGATGTTGGACATTTTTTCTCTTACAGAGTAGATTATTTGCCTGGCTTCCTTTGAAAAGCATTTGTTTAGGTCCTTTGCCTTGGTTGTTTTTTATTTTGTTGTTTTCTTTTTTCTTTTCTGCAATGCTGGGGATGGAATCCAGGCCCTGGGCATGCTAGGCAAGTGCTCTGCCACTGAGCTGCACCCACAGCCCTGCCTTGAGTTCTTTAAATTGGGTTGTTTCTTTGCTCCTGAATACCTTATGTTTTTTGGATAGGGCACCCTTATCAGATATATGGTCTGCAAATACATTCTCCCATTCTGCAAGTTGACCTTTCACTTAATTGATTAATTTGTTTGTTGGCTACAAGCTTTTTAGTTTGGCACATTCACATCTTTGCTTCTATTGCTTGTGCTTTGGGGTCCCATTAAAAATTCTCTAAGCCCAATGTCAAGAAAGTTTCTTGCCTGATTTATCTGGTAGTTTTATGGTTTCAGCTCTAAAATTTAACTATCCAATACATTTTGAATTTTATATGTGCTATCAAATAAAGCCCCAATCCCATCCCCATCAGTGAATATCCAGTTTTCCTGGCACCAGTTACTCGAGAGGCTATCATTTCTTCATGGCATATTCTTGGTAACTTTAGGAAAATCAGTTTTATGGAAAATGTGAGTGGGCTTTCTCCTGAGATCTCTGTTTTGCTGTATTCATCTACATGTGTGTTTTTATGTCAGTACTACACTGTTTGGATTTCTGTAGCTTTGTAGTATATTTTGATATCAGAGAACATGAGACTTTGTTAAAATGCTCAGGATTGATGTAGTTATTTGGGTTCTTCTGTGGTTCCATATAAATTTTTGCATTTTTTTCTATTTTGATGGAGCATTAATATTTTCATGGTGATTTCACTACATACATAGATCCCTGTGAGTATTATGGAAATTTGAATATTAATTCTTTCCATCCATCTATACAGAGTAACTTTCTATTTACTGATTTTCTTCTTCAATTGCTTGCATCAATGTCTTATGGACTTAAGGGTGTAAGATATGGAAAATGACAAACCCCCAAACAGTGTGGCCTGGGAAGATGGAGTGAGGAAGAAGGCAATATAGGGATAACATTGATCCTGTCCCAATATGTCCTCTTCCAGTGACAGAACAGTCCCTGAGAAGGAAGCCAACATCATCCAGTGATAAGACCATCCCTGGGAAGGAGACATCCACCAAGCCTGGAGTGGCAGTCTCTGGGAGGAAGCCAAAGCATTGATCCATCCCCCAAAATAATCCTTTCCCAGTGAAGTACAATGGGACCCTGAAGGAGAAGAGCACTGAACATTGACCCTAGATCCTCCATTCTTATCCAAGGAAAACATATTGCCCAGTGGGGAAAAAACTCAAATTCTCACAAACTTGTTTCCTGAGTGCCCAAACTAACACACTCCGTCAATAATCAAGTCACCTTTCAGTGTAGCACATAGAAACACAGACGCCCCCTTTCACCAGTGGCTTATTTTCCATCAGGAAAGCATGTCCACCAGAGGCATGACTCCACCGCTAAATAAAGGCTGTGCTGATCCGTGAAGTTTGCACCCTGCTTGGCCACTTTGTGATAACAAAGGGTACATATTTAACCTCCTTGGTTAAATTTATTCTTGAGTGTTTTAATTTTTGTCTTATTTTATTGTAATGTTATTTTATTTCCTTTTCAGAGAGTACATTTTTGGGATTTGTATTTGGTTTTACATCCTGCAAACTTTATTGAATTCATTTATTAAATGTAACACAAAGGGAGAGAGGCAGGGTATGGATCTGATATCCTCTTCACGACATGCCTTTGGGACCTGTGTTCCTTCCACAAGGCCCACCAGTGGCCTAAACCATCCAGGACCTTCCTGCAGACCAGAGCCAGATGCCATGCCTTGGCACATGGGCCTGTGGGCATCTCATGGCCACCTCACAAGGAAAGCTGCAGGCTGAATGTGTCTAGGAGTCTATCCACGTATTCAAGGTCATCCAATTCATTGTTATATAATTGTGGATATTATTATTATTATTATTATTGTGTCTACTATAACCCTTTGCATTTCTTTAGTATTATTTATAACGTTGCTGCATTTATTTCTGATTTTATTGATTTGAGTCTTCTCTCTTTTTCATATTACAGCTAAAGTTTGGTTAATGTTGTTTATTTTATCAAAAAAAGTGTTATTTTTGTTGCTCTTTTCTATTGTTTTTCTGGTCTCTATTTCATTTATTTTCCATTCAATCTTTGTTCTTTTCTCCTTACTAAGTTTGGGCTTAATTTGTTCTTTTTTTTTTTTTTTTTGGCTACTTGAAGTGTAACATTAAATTATTCATTTGGGATTTTTCTTTTATTTATTTATTTAGGTATGAAGAATTAAATCCAGGGGTGCTTTACCACGGAGCCACATCTCCAGCCCTTTTTACTTTTATTAACTTGCTTGGGGCCTCAATAAGTTGCTGAGGCTGGCTTTGAGCTTGTGATCCCCCTGCCTCAGCCTCCCAACTGGTGATCCTCATGAGATTACAGGCACCCGCCACCATGCCTGGTTCAGGTTTTTAAAGTGTTTATTCACTATACGCTTCCTTCTTAGAACTGCTTTGGTTTACCCTAAATGTTTTGGTAGGTTGTGTTTCCGTTTCTTCATGATCTCTGATTCCTTGGGGTCAGTTACCAAACACTTACTGTGCTCCTTGTGTAGCATTATGATTCCCTGGTTCTTCGTGACTCTTGTAGCTTAAAAAGGTGTCTGCATTTGAAGGAGCTGTCCCTTCTTTCAAACTTTATGGGTTCACTTTAGTGTAGGGCAGTGCAGGGAGGGCTTGCTGGCCTGAATGTGGCACCAGTCTAGTGGCATGGGACAGAAACTGTGGTGTCTGAGGTCCAAGAGAGGACCATCTCTCATTTAGCTGAGGCAGTTGGTGTCTATGGCTAAGAGCATTCACATGGCACCAAAGCTATACTACTGGACACTAATGTGGCTGTATTTTGGAAAAAAAATTAGTGTTTTCATCCATTTTCTGCTGTTATAACAAAATTCTTAAAGCTGTGCACTGACGAAGGAAAGAGATTTATCTCGCTTATAGCTTGGAGACCAAAGATCCAGGATTGGGTTACATTAGTGCAGCCCTCCCTAAGGTTCTTGGAGAGGGGGCATCATGGTGGGGAGGAGCCAGAGCCCAGGCAGGGCCAATCTTGTCTTCTTGATAACTCGCTCCCTCAAGGCCCCACTCACTGTGAGACCAGCATCAGCCCCCTCCAGGGCAGTACTCCCCGGACCAGTCACTTCATCCCAGATCCCACCTCTTGAACTTCCTACACACCTGCCCTGCCACCCTGAGGACCGCCCTGCAGTGCACGATCTCTGGGGAACAGGCTATATTCAAACTGTAACCCTACTCGCTGTTCTTCCCCAAGGACTGGTGCTGCTTTTGCAGCAGAGCAAACCGGACAAGAAGGCTTCTAGGGAAACACGTGCTCCTTTAGGACGATCTAGGATGATCTAGAATGATCTAGATGGCTTAGAACATTACAGGGCCACTGGGCTCATCTGTTTCCCCTGTCTACAAAGAAATCTTTGGGGATCTTACTCCAAAAAGGCGAAATAGCAGATCTCCATGTAAGAATCTACACTTCAGCCAATGAGATGGAATTCTGGGTTGTGTTGTTCTGATCCGAATGCTGGCACTGTTGGAAGGTGGAATGACGAGGAAGGGGACCCCATAGGCAATAGCCATCCAGCCAGCCTGTGCAGGTCTGAATTGCTCCTTATGGACAGGAATAGTCTGTCCTTCAACTGAGGAGGGCAGTACTCAGATGGGGGTCCAGGGAGCTGAGAACACCCAGGTCTGCACCACCAGGTGTTCTACCAAGTTCCAGCTCAGGAAGGTAAGCCTGCAGCACAGTAACTGACTTCAGTATTTGATGCAGGAGATTCAAGGAGCCAACTATCTGGGAACGTTTCCAATCGGAGTCCTCAGACTTAGGAAAATAAGGCTTGGTTCATGAAAATCTCCCCAGTGACACTTCAGTCCTCACCTCGATATCTTTGCCCTAGCAAATTCTTGAATTTTAAGCTATTGGTGTGAACTTTGTCCAATCCCAAACAATTTACTACACCAAAAATCATGCCTCTGACCTTAGGCTCTCAGGACTAAACTCATGGATCAATCTGCGGTTCCTCTTTCCCAGTCCGTGGAAGCGAGGTTCCGCGGATGTGGGGTTGGAGAGCAGGAGGGAGAGGGACAGAGGGCACTCAGCCACAGACACAGCTGCTACGCTCCTGGGTCGCCCGTTCCTTTGAGAAGTTTTAATAAGATTCCTTAGTGCGTCTTGTTATGGAGCAGGAGGGTGGAACAATGACAGAACCTCATTTTACGAGCAGAACAGGTGCACATGTGCCGGTGAGCTCTGGTTACCCAAAGTCTTGCGTAAGAGTGTAAGGGGCTCCTTAAGGACTGCCTGCGGTGAAACACGTCTCCGCACGAATGGGGCTTGCAGAAGGGACCTTGGCGAGGATGCCTGGCTTTCGCCCTACTCTTGGGCACCGGGGCGCTGAGGCTCTGGGTCTCACAGGCCGTGTGCAGCACCACCCTTTATCCGTGAATACTGAGAGCATGCAAAGGCTGGGGGCCCCCAGAGAAACCACCTGAAAGCAAGAAGAAGGTGCTCCCTGGACCCTGGTCCTACTATCAGACACCAGGCACCAGACTTCAAAGGGGGCTGGGAAGAAAAATGGTCAATCTAACGCAGCATTTGCCTGGGAGACAGTAAAACTGACCACTGCATTTCATGCCACGTTCTTATCTGTCAAAGTAAGTAAGGGGCCCTAGAATCTCATTGACCCAGGATCCCAGACCTTTACTTCCATGACGTCCTTGAGGGCTCTTCATGAACAAAGATGGGTCAGATCTGTTCTAACCAACTGTGAACAAACCTACAGATTCGATTAATTTTACCCAGAATGGTGGTTAATCAACACAATTCACCATGAACTGCTCAATTTAGATACAAAAGATCCTTGAATTTTCCCCTTCATGGTACTACTTAGTACATTTATTAACATGCAAATTTTCTTACCTTGAAACAGTTTAGAAATAAATATTGATCAATATTCCCATCTGCCTATATGTGTATGAATTATTTTGCATTTGTATGAACTATTAAATTCACCTGACATTTTCTCATTTTTTAAACCTTTAATCCATTATAGAACAAAATTTATTTCCTGAAATTCTCTAGTTGAATCTATTATTTTATTTGAATAAAGTTTTTTTCTAATATTGTTGCTTATGTCAGAATTTATTAAATAACCTTCATTTTGAGCAAATGTTAAAATTATTATGAGAACATTTTAGGTGCTTTGGGGGAAAAACATTAGGGAAAACTAACTTCACCACGGTAAGGAAAAATTTACACAAATTTGAACTTAAAAGTACAGAGTAAAGTTTACATTATGGATCCAAATAAACTGAAATACTCTTAGAGTCCACACGGTTTCACAGTTAAGCTATAAAACGAGGAGTCCTCTTTTTATTCAGATGGACATAAAACAGGAGAAGGAAACAGAAACCAAGCCAGGCTGTATTCCCTACACATGGGCCATGATGGCTGGTCATCCAGCAGAGGGCGCTCCGCAGCGTGATTTCTGTCAGTGGGTGGAAACTACGGGGTTCTTAGTTCTCATTTGCTTTTCACCTTCCCAATGAATTGCCAGATTAGATTTAATGCAATATCTACTCCATGTTGTAGTTTCTTTTGGAGTTTTATCTTTAATTTTCAAGTATTTAAATTGCTTTGAGTATCGTATAATTTGTAGTTTTGTGGATTTTTTTTTTTTATTTTATTGAATAAATCAGATGATGTGACCTATGAGTCCCTCCAATTTTAATTTATGGAGGTTTCATTTGAGATATCAATATTGCTAAATATTTTCTGAATCATAGCATATTTATTCTGAAATTATTTGCAACAAATTAATTTAATCATAATAATTAAACTATGTAATGCTGCAAAACTTTTCAAAGATTAAAAAATTGGAGCGATGGAAATGTTGATACCCAAATTTGGTCATTGTAGTTTATACACATGTCTTGAAAATTCATGCTGTGCCCTGTGAATATGTACAATTAAAATAGTATTCAATTTTTAAAATATTTACTCAGTCCTTGGATGATAAATGGAAAATAATTATAAGGCTGATTACTCAGGTCTCAGTATTTTGGGAGGGCAGTGTAACATACAGAACCCAGAAAGCAAGAGCCCTCCCTGGGGGTCCAGCAGCTGGCCCTGCAGGAAGGCTTCACAGGAAGCACTAATGGTACAGCTCGAGTTGAAAGGAAAGCCCCAAACTGCAAAGGATGACATCTGAAAGAATATGCATCTCAGGGAGGGCAGATATGCAAGCAAGTTCAGAACAACAAAACACTGTAGTCATCATGGCTGGGAGGTGTGGTGTCCCCCAAGCTCATGGTGAGGCAGTGCACACGCTTCAGGGGTGAAAGGATTAGATTCCAAGAGCCAAAACCTGGTCAGTGCATTAATCCACTGACAGATTCACTGGGTGGTGACTTGGGAGGTGGCGTGTGGCTGAGGAGCTGGGTCACTGGAGTGTGCCTTTGGGTTTCTGTTTTGTCCCTGGTCCATGGTGCTCTCTACTTCCCTCTTCCCGAGTGGCTTTCTCCACCACCCTGCCTACTGTGATGTTCTACCTCACCTTGGGCCCAGAGCTATGGAGTCAGCCCTCTATGGACTGAGACCTCTGACACCATGGTCAGAGAAAGTTTTCCTGCTCTATATTGTTGTCAGTCATTTGTCACAGCGATGAGAAAGCTGACTAACAGAAATGGTAGCATGTAGGACACTTAACACTAGCACAAAAATTAAAAGGCAAAAGTACTAAGGTCAGCTATCGCTAAAAAAATGTGTTAACATAAAGAGAACTGAAATCAGAAATACATAAAGTTGCTATCAGCTTAATAAAAGACTACTATAAGAAGTTTTACACGTCTCAAGACGTGTGGAAATGCACTTTATGCAAAAAAAGATGAAGAGGAAAGTCTCAAAGCACATCACCACATGTTGTAGCCAGCTTTCTCACTCCTGGGATCAGAAGACCTGATGAGCAGTTAGAGGAGGAAGAGTTTATTTGGGGTCTCAGAAGTCTCAGTCCATAGATGGCCAACTCCATAGCCTCTGGGCCCAAGGTGAGGTAGAACACCATGGCAGAAAAGTGTGGCAGTGGAAAGCAGCTAGGGACATGGCACCAGGAAACAGAGAAAGAGGGGTTCCCCTCACCACGACAAAATACACACCCCAAAGACACATCCCCATGACCCGCCTTCTCCAGCCACGGCTCCCTATCACACAAGATGTCTCAGCAAGCTCAGGAGCACGCAGCCTGGGGCTGCAAGGAAACCCAGACCCCAAATCAGCAGAGAGAAGGAAATAATAAATATAGGAAAGAAAAACAAATGAAACTGAGAATGTAAAAATAGAAAAAGGAAAAGAGTGGTAAAATTGAAAAGTCACCCAAATCGACAAACTTCTATGTGAAATAAATTTAAAAAGAGAAAATTCACATAAACATGTAGAAAAGGAGACTTTATAACAGATCCTGCAGAAAAAAGGATCATAAATGACTGGGATTAACAAGTGTTTCCCAATAAAAAGGATAAACAGAAGAAATGGATAAATTCCAAGAAATCTAGAGCCTCTCTAGACTGAATCAACAAATGTAAGAAATAGGAACAGACCAACAGCTAAGAGGAGATTGAACTGATAGTTAAAAAGTTCCCAATAAAGGAAGTTCCAGGATCAGATGGCTAGGACCTTGAAAACCCCATTGCAATTCTTTCAAGGATTATTGGAAAATGTTGTGACTGTTTTAAGTAACACTTAATATATCAATTTTTAAAATATCTTCCAAAAAGCATATTAAGGAAAACTTATGAACTGATCTTGATGAGACTAGAGTAAGCTACACTCAAAGCCACACAAAGTCACCAGAGCACAATAAAAGCCAGGGCCATATCAGAGGAACCTGGATATTAAAGATCCTAAACAAACTGTAGGAAAAGATGCGTCAATACATTAGAAACACCCAACACCTCCATGAAGCGGGATTTATCCCCAGCTTGGAGGACGATCCCTGTAGGCACCTCAGTGATTCGCTGCACGGAAAGACGAAGATTAAAAGTCACACAGCAATCTTAGCACACATGGAAAAACGTTTCATGAAGTTTAATACCTTTTCCTAACAGTATTCATCAAGAAATTAAGAGTAGGAGAAACTCAAAGCAACCCAAGAAAGGTGTTTATGAAAAACACAACTAAAGGACTTATAGACGAAGAATGACCACCTTTCCCTCAAAGGTGGAGGAAGGCAAGGACAGACCCCCTGATTCCTCTCACCACGTACTGGCAGCCCTAGCCAGAGTTAGCAGGCAGGCAGAAATAAGCTATACAGTGTCAAAAATGGCCTGGTGTGGTGGTCACCCCGCGTCTCCTATTTTCAGAGACTGTTATGTGTGGAGTCATCACAATCCTTGTGACAAGACATTCCAGTGTTTTTTCACTGGGTCATTATTCTTTTTCCCTTGGGTGAATTTTATGGGTACAGAAGTTCTCTCTTCCTATGATGGTCTTTGTCTATCCTCAAGGGCTCTTCTAAGTCCTGGAAGTGGCTGAGGGCTGTCTCTCTAGTAGTTCGCTCTGCTAAGGAGCCGCCAGGTTCAGCTGAAATAATGGCTCTGTCTCTAGTTCTTGCTCAATTTGTTGCATTTGTGTTTCAGGTGATGCTGAGGAATCCTGGGCTGTCAAGAAGGCTCACTTGGTGCTTTGCAGCATTGGGTCCCACACTGGTCCCAGAAGGGACATGGCCCTGAGAAAGAGCTGAGGGGCACAAGGGAGAAGCCCTCAGGGAGGACCACAGGGAGCACCGGGCCCTGGCAGGGGATGCCCTCCAGGGCTGGTTTGCTGGAACTCTGGTCCCAGTCCCCTAGACACTTATTAAGCAGAGTACTCTTATTGAGTTTGACTTTTGCCCTTTGTTTCTAACATGGTTTGTTTGCTGATGATTTGTAAGGAGCTGACGATAAACAGAATTTTCCCTTTCATCGTTACTTTGAGTGGTTAAGGAAAGACAGGAGCTGATGGATGAAGAAGCTGGTGAAGTGCCCAGGTGTGCTGTGTTGCAGGAGGGGCGGCCTGGTCCTGCTCTGATGGCTGGCTGGGCCTGGACTGCCCTTGTGCTCTGGGCTGTAGAACTGCCACTGGCAGGAGGTGCCGGCTCTGCCCACTCAGGGGCTCCCCAGCTGGGACGTGGACTGCAGCCTGTTCCTCACGCCATGGTCCTGGCTTCTAGACTTTGGAGGACAGAAAAAAACATGCTAGTGAGTAAGGATATCTGGGACCTTGTAAACCCCATTGCAATTCTTTACAAGGATTATTGGAAAATGTTGTGACTGTTTTAAATAAAGTTACCCCTTCACCCTACAGGAGAACCTGAGCCATTCATTATGAACACTGCTCTAGAGAGATATACAACATGCCATAAAATTCACCCCATAGAATATACACCCCATGGTCACAGAGAGCCACAGAGTTGTGAAGCAATGGCACAGTTACAGATTTACATCTCATTTATTGGCATCTTTACTTGAATAATAGAAGTATGTATAATTTAATGGTATATTAAATATTGCATCATGTGGTATTTTATTGTGATGTAAGTACATTCTATATTTACATGTATCCATTTTTATTTTGTTTCTGAATGATTATATTCATGTGGGTTTCTATATACGTTTATAGTGTGTGTGTGTGTGTGTGTGTGTGTGTACTGGGGATTGAACCCAACGGTGCTTAACCACTGTGCCACATCCCCAGCATCTTTTGTATTTTATTTTCAGACAAGGTCTCACTGAGAGCTTAAGGTCTCAATGTGTTGCTTAGGACCTCACTGAGTTGCTGAGGGTGGTTTTGAACTCGGTATCCTCCTGCCTGAGCCTCCTGAGCTACTGGGATTACAGGTGGGCGACACCATGCCCAGCTATTTTAATATCTTAAGAAACCAAAGAGTTTTTGATGAATTACACAGGAACCGAGCATCTCCTTGTTATGAGAATTCAAACTTTGCTTTGTGCTGGAGCTGAATCGCCTCTCCTCAGCCCCCTCCTCAGCTCCCACAGATGCCTGTGTAGACATGCACATGTTGTCACAGTTAGAACAAGACAGCCGACTGCGGCTCACCATGGGCACACTCTGCAGTGTGCAAAACAGCCATCAGATAAGACCCAGCGACACAGATCATGCTTTCCACAGCAGCAGTGTGCAGCCCCACTGCCTCTGCAATTCTGTCAAGTACTGTAAGCAGAACTTTAGTGACTACAGGGGAAACCACCACACCATTTCATGTGGCCAGGGGAATCCTGGCACCAGGCTCAGCAAGACATTACAGGGAATGGGAACTAAAAGCCAAATGCTTCTCTGCTACTGAAATCCAGGGCCATATATGCCCGATCTTGATTCAGTGATTTAAAAAAAAATCACATTTTTTTCATAGGAATTCCTCAGGGTTCATAACGACAGATCACTGCTGTTTGGAATCAGTAATGGAAGAGTTGAGAGAAGGCACCTTGCCACTGGATTAATGCAGAGGACATTTGGTGCCAGAGGGATGGTGGACCTGGGTGCTCCTCAGGGACAGTCCTGAATTAAGGGACATGGTCTGTGGCTCATAAGGGGTCCCTCCAGGAGAAGATTGGGCTGTGTCTCCTGCCACTGAGAGGTCTCAGGAGGGATGAGAGTGTGCAGGCACACCCATGGTGAGGAAGAAGTGATCAGGGCACACTCAGAGCAGCCACAGCCGTGTCTGTCAACAGCAGGACTTGGTCCAGGCTGCACAGACAGCTCTCAATCCAGGTTAAGTGACACAGTGAGGACCACAGACCTACTTCAGAAGACACAGAAACTCCAACCCAGTGCTACTTACCAAGGAGTCACCAGGAACTGCTTGCCCAGCCTTGGTCAGTTGAAGGGAGTGACACTTGGCAGTGACAGTTGGTTTGGAATGTCCTGTGTTCTGATTAAGTTGGAAAGCCAGGTGGACACTGGTCCCTGAATGCTGTCCTCAACACCAGGAAGGCCCACCACAAGGTAGCTAGCACTGGGAACTTGCTGAAGTGTGGCCTCACATCTGAATCTCATCTTGTCCTCCAGAGGAGCTTCTTTGATGTAAAGTGCATCTCATTTGGGGTCAGGGACTGAACCATAATAGAGACAGAGCTGGTCAAGGACCTGAGCCCTTGTGTTCAGCCACCTCTTCTAAGGTGTCAGCTGTTGTCCATGCAGAAATGCCTGGTCATTATGTTTGAGGAAGAGCTTGGGGGGAGCTCAAGGTTCAGTGGTCCAGGGTGTGACTAGAGGTCTCAGGACTTGTTGGTCTCTGTCCCCAGGGAAGCAGTTGTATTACTATCCCAGGTCTGCTATCTCTGGCATGTCCCTTCTTGTAAATGCAAATGTCCTCAGCTGTAGAATCTCTCTATTCAGCTCATCTCACAGGGTCCACTTGGGGATCACAAGCCATGATGCAAAAGCTCCCCAGAAGCTGCAGATCACCACACCCAACAGTGGAGGAGAGGAGCCCTTCCCCCTCCCCTGCCTTTAACCACCCACTCCCTCCCTGGAGGAAGCCACTAGCCAGTGTGTGGCTTTTCCTCCCAGATATTTAAAATTGAAAGGCCATGCATGTTTATGCTGAGCCAGCCATTTTATGCTAAAGCTTCACCTGCATCTGGTTACATTTAGCCTCATGATACCAATAAGGAGGCACATTTCAGTGCTCAAATGACAGTGCAGAGGACCCAGGACACAGGATTGCATGACATGCCCAGGTCCACACAGCTCCAGGCTGCTCTAAGCCCAGGCCCTTTGCACCAGCACCCAGGCACTCAGGCCCTCTGCTCTTCTTCTGGCTCTGCACTGGCTCATCTACAGGAACACGGTTCCCACTCACCCTATCTGCAGGTGTGTTGAGGGCCCCTCTCCATGACCTCCTGAAGCCCCACTCTGACTCAGGAGGCTCTATGGGGCATCAGTGAACACTGGCATCCTAATTTAAACTCTCAATCTCAGCAGCAATTCCACCCTGGACAAGGAACTTTGTATGGGCCACTAGGAGGAATGGAGCCATGAGCATCCAGGAAAGCACTGCTCACAGGCCAGCGCCATCTGTGGACTCAACATTTCAGGCTGACCCAAGTGTCCTTTAGCTGCACAGCTGAGGACCTGAGCCCCATTCCTGTCCTCTCCTCCCTCTCCAGGCTTCTTCTGCCCAGGATGGTGGCCCAGCAGCAGCTCAGTCCAGGCTGGTGAAGCAAACTCCTCCATCCACTCTGGTCCTGTGTCCACATGGAGCCAACTCCCTGAGGAATTCATGAGCAGCCCCACCAATGTGCTTGCTGACAGGTTCTCTGTGTCCTCCTGGCCTCCTGGGGCCCTGCTGCAGGAAGAGGCCCCTCAAATGCCAAGGTAAGTAAACGTTACTTCTTAAAAAATAGAAGTGGTAATTTGTTGGTTTATTTTTAAATAAATTCACACATGAATGTTCCACCATGTGGCTCACAGATAACAGGTGCAGTGTCCTAACAGAGCTACATCATGGGTCAACACCTCTCCACTGCCTCAAAGTGCACAGCCCACTTTAAATGTGTTCACTCCAGGCCACACTCATCAGTGGACTGATGAGCCCTTCAGCATCACCTAAGAAGCAGCACCAGCCCCTGAACATCAGAGTAGAGCATTAGGGGCCCCATGTGTCAAGAGGAGCCTCACTTCACGCTGCTGGTCCTCTGCCTGGGTGGCTTATGATCCCTAGTGGAGTATGAGTGGTGATGGGAAGACCAGCAAAGCCCAGGGGAGCTGGAGGACCCTGCTGCCCACAGGACCTGGGTGGGGAACTGTGCTGCAGGCAGGTCCTCACCTCCAAGTCCCACACACTCTGCACAACCATCTTCCTGGGGAGACTTTAACCTCTGCTGTGGGCTCAGCACCCATTAGGATGTTTACCCCTGTGGCCTGGCCCCCCCATGTGGGGCATGGACCAGGACTGAGTCTGCAGGATCCCATGTTCCTGCTCTTCCATATAATGTGGCATCCAGTGGTGGGGTCCCCTGGGGCCTCACACCTGCCCCTTCCCTCTTTCCCTGAATGTGGTTTTGCAGGAGGGATCAGAATGCCCTGACCTGGTCTTGAACACCTGGAGAGCTGGGCAGGGCTCCTTCCTTCTGCAGCTAGACCCAGGGCAGCACCTGCCACCCAGCCCTGGTGGGGACCTGAGAGAGGAGGAGCCTGAGGAGGCCTTGGGAGGCTCACTCCAGGCCTCCCCACCTGAGCTGTGACTCTTCATGTTGCCCCAAACAGAAAATGTCACCGCATGTGGACAATCTTTCTCTCATGTCTGGCACCCACCGTGGTGTCTGTGTGGTTCCAGAAACACTGTGGCCAGCAGAGGAGAGAGGCCTCCTTCAGGGGCTGAGGGTCAGGGTGGGACATGGCCTCCTGCCTGGGAGGAGGAAAGGAAAGGCAGGCTCTGTGTAGGAGGGAGGGTGACCTCAGCCTGTGACAGGACACTCCCCAGTATCCCTTTCCAGCCTCCCTAGGGAAGCGCATCCTGGGCTCTTCTGAAGGACTGAACAAAGGACTGTGGGTGTTTCAGGTAAATGTAAATATAAGTGGACTCAGGTTTGGTTTTCCCTTTGCATTGCTAATTTCTGGGGAGTACATTATAGTAATTAGCACCCGATGGTCTGCGGGGGTCAGCACAAGCTGAGACCACTGGACTGGGAAATGCCTCCTGTTGGCCCAGATCTGCAGCTCCCTTCTCATGGCCACACTGCCCTGGAAGTCCTTTTCCTCTGGATCCTAGGTTCCCTGGGGCACTGAAGGGGGCCCTGCTGTGTGGGATTGACATGTAAATGGGGGCACCTGCAGGCAGCCCCTGGCCTTGGGCTGCAGAGGGAGGATTTCTAGGGCCAACAGGAAGACAGAAGGACACCTGGCCTGGGAGGGGAGGGGGGGTTCCCTGTGCTAAGAGGAGGAGATGAGCACAGCATGGCCTGACCCAGCCCAGGCTGTTGGTGCCTGGACACTGTGTCCCTCCCTAGGCACAGGGAGCAGGGGCAGCCCTGTGTCTGCTGTGAGCACTTGTGCAAGTCTCCCTTGAAGCCTGGAGGCTGGAGCTTGCTTCCTGCTCCTCCCCTCAGGGCCACTGGCAGAGGCAGGGGTTGCAGGTCAGGTCAGCAGTTTAGGAGGAACTGGCCTCATCTAGAATGTGGGGATCTGGTCACACAAGTCACCTCCTTCAGGGTAACTTGGGCTCCTCTTATCAACATTATTTTGGGCCTGCATTTCTTCTGCAGTGAACAGGTAGTTTGCTAAGGAATGTGACATATCCTGTCCACTTAGGTCAGGCAGGGCTGCAGCTAAATTGCTTCTTGGAAAAGAAAGCATGTGGGGGTCAGCACGGTGGGCCCATTTGATAGAATCATTTTCTTAACCTCGTGGTCCCACCATTCACATCTGTCTGTCCCCTAACAGAGGGACCCTGGCCATGCTGGTCAGTGCAGGGGTAGGCACTGTGTCCTCATTGTTCCTCATCCAGAGCTCAGCCCTGAGCAGCCCATCTTAGGCTCAGGGCATCTCTGATGATACACCCCGTAAACATCTGCTCCAGCTCAGGTGAGGAAAGGACCCTCCTCAGCTAATCTGGGGTCCTGCTCAGGGTGTGATCCAGGGTAAGGCATGGTGAGGAGGCTCCTGGACAGAGCAATGTGACCCCTTCCCTGCTCCTGCTGCTCTGCTCCTGTCCAGCACAGGGGTGGCTGGGCCCAGCTCCTCACATCTGTTTACAAACATGCCCCCTGCTGGGAATTCCTCAAGGACCCTGATATTGGCCTTTGTGTCCCTGGGCCTCAGAGAGAGGCAGGCAATTCTGCACTTGCAGGCTATTGATAAATACCTGTAAGGAACGAGGGGAGGAGAGGTCCCTTCTTAGTGTCATCTCCAGAGGAGCAGGACATGAGCCAGATGTGCTGCTGAATTTACATTAATTACCATGAAGCAAAGTAACCATCCCAGTCCTTCCCCACACTAAACTCAGCCCAGGGTCCCAACAGTGCTATTCCCATGCAGAGGAAACTCCCACCCTCTCAGAACTGTCTGGTGGGCAGAGGTCTGGGCCTGGCCTGGGTCCCTTCCTTGGAGTCCTTAACACAATGTGTCCATTGCAGCTGCAGCTGTAGCTCACAGGACTGGCTCTGAGGGCTGCAATGATCCTAGGCATGTGGGAGTGTCACCTTGAGTTGTGAGGTTTTGCAGATGTGAGCCTTGACTGCTGAATCTCTGACCACACAGAGCCCAGGTGAGTTCTGAGAAGCCAGGGGAGGAGCAGGGCGAGGTGTGGACAGTGTGTCCTCCCTGCAGCTAACGACTTCCCACTGTGTCTCTAAAGGTCCTCTGTCAATAGAAGATATGATTCCAGTAGTGACCATGAAGAAACTCCAAGTAGATTCCAACAGTGAGGCAGGACCCAAGGGAAAGGCATTCCTGGGAGTCNGTGGCCCCAGGTCCTGGAGAGTGTGCCAGAGCTGGAGCTTCTTAGCTGTGCTCACCTCAGACACATATTTCATAAGTTAGCCACTTTTTTTTAATGCTTATGTGTTTTGTTTTAGAATGTTCTCAAAGTTCAATGGAAGAGATACATAATTTCCCATTTCTAATCTTTTTAAAAGTTTCTCCTTATATTTTGCTGCTATATTAATATTTTCATATAAAATCATAGTGGTTTTATATCAGTATTTTATCAAATATTTTGTGTAGTAATTGAGCACTGGTGACAGGAATTCAGACACTCCTGTGTGTGTGTGTGTGTGTGTGTGTGTGTGGTTACCCTGTCCTTTTATTTGCACGTTGGTGACATACTGCACTAACTTCAACATCACATTTTTAGCATAAGCCTAAGTTTAAAAATGAAACGAAACTCTGAGCTCAGGAGTAGGGTTTTGACCTCTTACCCGGGTGGTGGTGATCAGGCTCCTGAACTCCCAAAGGCCACCCCTGGCTACCTGCAGCCTCTGGAAAGAATGTGGAGGCCCTAGAAGCAAAGGGCTGGCCCCCTGTGCTGGTGTGGGCAGTCTGTCTCCAGCCAGGGAGGCCGAGAATCTGGCAGGCTCGGGATCCCAGAGCCAGTGACCTGTTAGGCCTGGAGGTATGAGGAAGTGCCTTTGCTGGACCCAGCTGGCCGTGGCCCTGGGCTACAGGGGAGGTGACTTCCCCTAGAAGTCACCGGGCAGACAAGTGGCCCCTAGAAACGGGCGAGGGGCGGAGCTACAGCGTTGCCCTCCCCACCCAGCCCAGCGGCTCCCCACACACTCACCTGGGCAGGGAGCAGGAGAGGAGCCCCGGCCTGCTGCTTTCAGCCGGGCTGCTCTACAGGACGGCGCTGGGCAGCCTCAGCTCTCCGGTCACTCCAACACCTGGGGCGCGGCTCTCATGCAGATGAGCTGCCACCTGATGCGGCGTCCACGGGTTAAGGGGACCCAGGGCCCGAGCTGCGCTTCCCGGCAGATCTTCTCTCCCGGAGCCCGACCCACGGCGCCCTCTAGTGTCTTAGAGTGATATCGTCTTTCCAAGTTTCACTCCAGCTCCTTTCTCTATTCGCACCTGGGAGACAAGGTCAAAACCAGGTCAGTGTAAGACTCAACAAACCAGGCAGGTTATGCTCGCTGGCCATCCCGGCGACTGGGAAGCTGAGGCAGGAAGATTGCAAGTTGTGGCAAGACTCAACAACTTAAGTTAGACCTTGACTCAAGATAAAAAGTAAAAAAATGTTTGGGAATGTAGCTCAGTGGTAGTGTGTGCCCCTGGGCTCATTCTTCAGTGTCACAAAGGAAAATAAAAAGGATTTAAGAAAAAAAAAAAAAAAACAAGGCAATTAAAGTGGCCCAGGATTGTTGAATTAAAGAAGAAAAATACTTTATACTTTATCACTTCAAAAATTCATCACATCACCCAAGAAAATATGTAAATAGCCAATAAACACATTGATATATTTAATATCGTGGTTCTAAAAAATGCAAAATTAGATTATCATATTATCCCATTCCAAGAAAAGCATACACAACTGAGTGCATGGGGTGACCTGCAACCTCCTGGCAGCATATAAAGTAGGTGGACTCTGACACTCCTGGCAGAAGGCAGCCACTTTGTAAGAAGTTAAGATAAAGTTAACATAAACTTTCTTGAGTGTGGTATCGTTAGTGAATTGTCCAAGAGAATTACACAGTAATTAATAATTGAAATTGCATAACAGGATTGTTCATCACACTGCCTAAACATCTGACAGTAAGCCAACAGATAGAACTTCAAAATCATTCTGCTTATGTCAGAAGACCCACAGGACAGAGTGCAGGTGACATGTCTCACGGAGATGAAACTCTGTAAGAGAAATCTGTAGTGACACAGACAGGGTAAAGTCAATGGAATATTGACTGAAAATTGCCATAAAATCATGGTTGATAGAAAAATTTTAATCTTCATTTTGAATTTGTGAAAAATATGAATATATCAATATGATAAGTAAACATTAAATAATTATATGCAATAAATAATATTAATTATATATTTATAATGTTAATTATAAGTTAAATATATTAATTATTAATTAAATATACTTAAAATATTATGTATTTCTCTCTATATATATTATTTATATTGTGTATACATATTTTCCCACTCACCAAACTGTTCTTAAATGGATGCATATTGTTTTGTATAAATTCCACCTTTATATTAAAATGATGATCACAGTATGCTGAGATGAAATCACAAACACTTTTATGAACTACTTTTCAAAAAATTATACCCCTTCTAAAGAGAATATTACTGGTGGGAAAATAAAAAAACTTAAAAGATGGAAAAATAGTTGAACACTCCTGCCTTTTGTCCTTGGTTGCAGATGAAGTGATATTTCCCTAAGACACCTCCACTTTTGGAGTCAGGGGTTTCACCTCGTGGGATGCGCCTGGCTGGTTCCCTCACGGCTCCTGCCCGCGGTGGCTCAGCTTTCGGGCACCGCTGGGTGTTTCCTTCCCCTCAAGCGTGGATTTGCCCTGCTTCAGGGCAATTCGCCTACTGGTGCCTCCCAGAAATGTATCAGTGGAAAGGAGCTCAGAGCAAGGTCTGCGGGCCAGGGTTTCCTTGTCTCCTTACCGGTCACAGCTGCCTGTGAGGAAGGTGGCTGCTGCACCATGGGGAGGGACAGCACAGTAGTCATTGGCCTCACCTCTGGCGGCAGCCCAGCCAGGAGCAAGACCTGTGCATCAGCGGGGCCTCCTGGGATCCAGGGAAGCAGCAGGGGGCGCTAGAGACCTGGTGCTTGAGGCTGAGGGTGGTACCAGGGCTACCTGGGAGGGCACCCAGCTGCTGCTGGAACGGGGATATGCCAGTCACCAACACTGAGGCCACTGCTCAGGGTGCAGGGGAGTCTGGAGATGCCCCAGGGGATGCAGAGAGGGCAGCTGCTGAACCTCATGGGTGCAGAGAGGGAACCTGCAGACACAGGAGACATGGGTGGAGAGCTGCTGGTGAGATCTGAAACGACTTCTGGCACATGTTGGGGAGTTAGCTATGGTGGAAGAGACCAGTCCCCGCCCATGCAGTGAGAGAGCAGCAGGAGGGGCAGTCCAGGGCCCATTGGACATCACCTTCAGGGTCCAGGGTGCACCCAGGCTTCCCCAGGACTGTCTTATTACCACTCCACTGGCCTCATAGGGGAGCCCACGCCTCTCTCTCCACCATGCAGTTGGTCAGGGTCAGTGCACCCTTCAGCCCAGCCACCACTGATGCTACCTGTGCAGAGGGACCAGGAGCAGGAAGGTTCTGGGACCACAGGGAGCAACACAGCTCTGGGGCTGCATTAGAGGAGCTGGCAGAGCTGGGGAGGGGTCTCTGCTGGAAATGTGGAGCCTTTGACTTTGTAGACTCCCAACGTGACCACACTCAGTGTCCCTCTGCATTCGCTCAACACTTCTTGCATTGTCCTCAGTGAGGTTTCATTAGTTTCCAGAGGATGCAACTTTCCACTTTTGTCAGTTTTTCCTCAAGTATTTGATATTTTATGCAATTACCAATTGCAATGATATTCTTCACAGAGATAAAAGAAAAGAATATTCAAATTCAAAAGCAAGCATCCCCCCCCACACAAAATAACAACAACAACAACAAAAAAAACACCTCCACATAGCCAAAGCAATCTTGAACAAAATTAAGAAAGTGGGAGGCATCACAATCTCTGATTTCCAGATGTCGCAGAGCTTTGGTAACCAGAACAGCATGGTACCACCATAAAAACTGACACAGACTGTGGTGAGCCGCTTCTGCCGTTTATGCAAATTATGGTCGCCATTACAAGATGGCTCTGGCTCCGCTGTGGTCTGTGACAAACAACTCCTTATTTGGGAGAGTTGGCGCATGACTTTTCATCACCCTATGAGAAAGCTCCACGTGGCTGCTTTGCATTGGGGCTTGAGATGCTTTATTAAGGCTGGGAGGGGCATCTGAGGGAGAGAAGAAGAACTATCAAGGGCCTGAAATAAACTGCTGAAAGAAGATTCCTGAGTGTTGCGTCTTCCTTGCGGGCAAGGGGGCGCGACAAGTGGTGCCGAAACCCGGGAACCAGAACTTTCAGCAGTCAGGGGGGTGCACCGTAGTCCCAGGTAAGTGGGATCCGCGACCAAAGCGGGGATAGTCCCAGGTAAGTGGGATCCGCGACCAAAGCGGGGATAGTCCCAAGTAAGTGGGATCCGCGACCAAAGCGGGGCAGCAGCTGCATTGTGTACTTTCGTTTTTACTTTCGCTTTTGTTTTCTGTGTTTCTCTTGTTGTGTCATTTTGCTTTTGTTTTTTGTGCTTCTTTTGTTGTTGTGTCATGGGTGCCGCACCTTCCAGTCCGCTTCTTCTGGCCCTAGATGGCCTGTTACGTTCTAAGGGTCTGGAAGTGAAACATAGTACTTTACAGAGATTTTTACAGAAGGTAGATATCGCTGCACCGTGGTTTGCATTTTCGGGCAGCCTTACTGTACCTAGTTGGGATAAATTAGGCAAAGATCTTGACTTTGCTTCTGAGCAGGGCATATTAGAGGGTGGGGTGATACCCCTTTGGAAAATGGTCCGTAGTTGCCTTACAGATGGCAGATGTCAGGAGGCACTTACAAAAGGACAAGAAGTTCTAGAGCAATTACATGAGGAGAAATCGGAGACGGCAGGAAGTGAGATATCTCAGAAGGATGGGAGTGTGCGGAGAGTGAAACAGGGGAGGAGACGATTGTATCCAGATCTCAGTATGCTGCGCACACCCCCATGTGAAAGTGGGTCAGAGGAAGAGGAGGATGAGGAGGAAGAGCTCGGGAGGCTGTCTCGTCAGCTAGAGAGTTTAGCTATAGGAGAAGGGAACAGAAATAAACAGGGGCTCAAGAAAAGCGATCCCCCGGATCCACCGCCGTATGGTGGAGGTATTTCGGGGAGAGCTTTCCATGCCCAAACATGGAGGGCTGTTAACGCTGAGATGGGTCTTGCTTATCCAGTTTTTCAGGATGACAATAGGGGAAGATTCCATGAACCCTTAGATTTTAAAATTGTGAAGACCCTGGCGGAGTCTGTGCGCACTTATGGGGTGGATGCCGCCTTCACACTAACTCAGGTGGAGAGTTTGTCTAGATACTGCATGACTCCCTCTGATTGGGCTAGCCTTGTTCGGGCTTGTGTTTCCCCGGGTAAATATTTGGACTGGAGAGCATTTATGCTAGAGGGCGCAATAGAGCAGGCCGCCCAAAACCATGCAGCGGGACGCCCTGCCTGGGATAAGGATATGCTTTTGGGACAAGGCAGGTTTGCTAATCAACAAACAGGATACCCCCCTGAGGTATATGAACAGATTAACAACATTTGTATCCGTGCATGGAAATCACTCCCAAATAGAGGAGAGGTGTCTGGTAATTTGACTAAGATTCTACAAGGCCCTGCAGAACCCTTTTCAGATTTTGTAGCAAGAATGGTGGATGCCGCTGGAAAGATTTTTGGGGATCCTGATAGAGCCATGCCCTTTATCAAGCAGTTGGTCTTTGAGCAATGCACCAAGGAATGTAAAGCGGCAATCACTCCTTATAAAAATAAGGGCATAGAAGCATGGATGAAAGTGTGTAGAGAGATTGGAGGACCTTTAACTAACGCAGGTCTTGCAGCCGCTGTCCTTCGGATTGCAAAAGGGGGCAATCCTGGTGCTGGAATATGCTTCCATTGTGGCCAACCCGGTCATTTCAGACGTGAATGTCCCAAAAAAGACAATTTTACTGGACCCCCTCATGGTGGCCCTTCTAATGGCCTTCGTCAACCGGGGCTGTGTCCTAAATGTAAAAAGGGGAAGCATTGGGCAAGAGAATGTAGATCAGTGAAGGACATCCATGGACAGCCTATTTCAGCTGGGCCAAAAAACGGCCGAAGGGGCCCCCGACCCCAGGGCCCACAAATATATGGGGCAGTGGAGAATGTCACACCCGAACCCGAGACATGGCCATCTCTGCGCCATCCCATGAGACGCGGAGAGCCACTACAGGTGCCGCGGGATTGGACCTCTGTTCCACCTCCAGACTCGTATTAACACCTAAGATGGGAGTCCAATTGGTGGAAACTGAGTTCAAAGGGCCTTTACCACCTGGCACTGTAGGTTTGCTAATTGGACGTGCATCCTCTATCTTACAAGGTCTTCATGTCTTTCCCGGAGTCATTAGCCCTGATACTGTAGGGGCAGTAAAGGTTATGGTGGAGGCTCCAAAGGGCATTGTGTCTATCTCCCCAGGGGATCGGATTGCTCAATTACTAATTTTGCCTAGCTTACATAATCACTTCCCTGCTGGTACCACTGGAGGGGATTGTGCCTATTTGTCACTAGATATGAGCAATCGCCCCACTTTGGAATTAAGCATAGAAGGTAAATCTATTGTGGGATTGCTGGATACAGGAGCAGACCGTAGTATCATAGCCCTTAAGGACTGGTCTAAGGGATGGCCAATGCAGACTTCTGATCAATCCCTGAGAGGACTTGGATATGCCCAAGCCCCTCAAATCAGCTGTAGACATCTATCTTGGAAGGACCCAGAAGGACACAATGGCACCTTTCAGCCTTATGTACTTGATTTACCTATCTCTTTATGGGGCCGTGATCTGATGACAGACATGGGGTTCACTCTTAGTAATGACTATTCCCCAGTGTCTCAACAGATTATGCAAAATATGGGGTATAGGCCAGGTCTAGGACTAGGTAAACACCTACAGGGGCGTAGACATCCTGTGCAAGGTCATCAAAAGCTTAACAGATTTGGTCTGGGTTTTTCCTAGGGGCCACTGTGGCTCAAATACCCATAACATGGCTCACCGAGGAGCCTGTTTGGGTGCCTCAGTGGCCTCTTCCCTCGGTTAAATTGGCAGCAGCCCATGATCTAGTCAAAGAACAACTTGACTTGGGTCACATCCAACCTTCTACTTCTCCATGGAATACTCCCATATTTGTTATTAAGAAAAAATCAGGAAAGTGGCGCCTACTGCATGATTTACGAGCAGTTAATGCTCAAATGCAACTTATGGGGCCCATTCAAAGAGGGCTGCCTTTGCTATCCTCTGTTCCTCAGGGCTGGCATATTATTGCTATTGACATTAAAGACTGTTTCTTTTCTATTCCTTTGCATCCTAAAGACTCACAGCGTTTTGCCTTCACCCTTCCCTCGTGTAACCACGAGGAACCAGATCTAAGGTTTGAGTGGGTAGTGTTGCCGCAGGGAATGGCTAATAGTCCCACGATGTGCCAGATGTATGTGGGGAAGGCACTCGCACCTCTCAGACATAAGTATTCCTCCATCAAGATCATTCATTATATGGATGATGTGTTATTGGCAGCTAAGTTAGAGCAGACAGTTAATGAGGCCTATAAAGAATTAGTAAAGCTGTTAGCTCAATATGGGCTACATATTGCACCTGAAAAGGTTCAAACGGGAAACTCTATTGAGTATTTGGGAGCGATAATTGGGCATGACAAATTGAAACCACAAAAAATCACCATAAGGACTCAAGATCTCCAAACTTTAAATGATTTTCAAAAACTGCTGGGAGATATTAATTGGATAAGGGGATATTTACACATTCCTAATAGTGTGCTCCAGCCTTTGTATGCTACCCTTAAGGGTGATCCAGATCTTGCTTCTCCTCGTAGCCTCACCAAAGAGGCTAGAGCGGCCCTTATAACAGTAGAAGATGCTATACAACATGCTACTTTATACAGGCTCCAGAGTAATAAACCTTTCCAGTTATGTGTGCTTGCCACTATGCGGCAGCCTACTGGAGTACTGTGGCAAGATGGGCCTTTACTATGGATCCACCCACATATATCCCCAGGAAAATCCTTAGAATACTATCCTGATGCTGTTGCAGCGTTAGCACTTAAAGGGATTCAACAAAGCATTCAATTTTTCGGACAATCACCTTCTTCTCTTATTATACCCTATACTAAAGCTCAACTTAATGTTTTGTGTGCTACTCTAGACAACTGGGCTATTCTATGTTGCTCGTTTCAAGGGGATATTGATAATCATTACCCTTCCCATCCATTACTCCATTTTGTTAAAGAACATCCCATCATTTTCCCTAAGGTAACTTCACCCAATCCAATTCCGGGGGCTGTTAATATTTTTACTGATGGTTCCAAGTCTGGAATGGGAGCTTATGTAATTAATGATTCTCCCCCTGTTCAGCATCAATTTGCTCCTGGAAATCCACAATGGGTGGAACTGCAAATTGTTATTGAGGTTTTTAAACAGTGTTCTTTTCCTTTTAATCTTATTTCGGACTCCATCTATGTGGTACAAGCACTAAAAGTCCTGGAGGCCGTGGGAGCTATTAGTAATGTCCATAATGTATCTGCTTACTTTAATCAGCTTCAACAGCTTATCTGTAGCCGCACTGCTCCTTTTTATCCAATGCACATCCGGGCTCATACCTCTCTTCCTGGTCCGTTATCACAGGGTAATGCCTGTGCGGACTCAGCCACTAGAGGTCAGTTGATATGCTTGGCTTCCTCCTTAGAGGGGGCTAAATTATTTCACCAGAATTTCCATGTTAATGCTTTAACGCTGCGCAGGCGTTTTTCCATTTCAAGAGCGGATGCTCGTCAGATAGTATTACAATGTCCCCATTGTGTCACATTTCTTCATCCCCCTACTTATGGAGTGAATCCACGGGGATTGAAGCCATTGGTTGTCTGGCAAATGGATGTGACACACATACCTGACTTTGGTAACCTCAAGTATGTACATGTTTCTGTTGATACGTGCTCTGGAGTTATTCATGCTTCTGCTTTATCGGGAGAAAAGGCACGTAATGTTATCACTCATTGCCTAGAAGCATGGGCAGCATGGGGTGCTCCTGCATCCCTTAAGACTGATAATGGACCTGCTTATACTGGAAGACAATTTACATCCTTTTGTTCTACCATGGGAGTGCAACTTACTCATGGTCTGCCTTACAATCCTCAAGGACAAGGCATTGTTGAGCGTGCTCATCGCACCTTAAAGGAAACTTTACAAAAACAAAAAGGGGGAATAGGAGCTGAACACACTCCTAAAGAACGCCTATCCTTGGCTCTCTTTACCATTAATTTTTTGAATTTGGATATTCATGGTCGCTCTGCGGCCGATAGACATGTGTCTCCTCAGCCTTCTGTAATTGGCTATGTTAAGTGGAAGGATGTTCTTACGGGCCAATGGAACGGCCCCGACCCCGTGCTGACATGGGCACGAGGATCTGTATGTGTTTTTCCCCAGGATCGCACGGAACCGTTGTGGGTCCCTGAACGCCTGACAAGAAGAGTCTTGACATCAACCGACCAGCAACAAGAGATACCACAGCAATCCCGTGATGAGGATCTTCACTCTGCTACGTGCTCTGGTTCTGGTGCTGGTGCCGATGGCACAGACGACACCAATGCAGTGGTGGGCAGTGGCACGGGCTTGGCCAATGCCGATGCCGGTTCATAGTAATTCTAGTGTCCTCCCCACTCTTTTCTCTACCTCATGTGAGATGTCTGCTCCCTGTGCCTCTCCTAGAGGGGACATGGAGAGCATTTTTAATCAATCTCAAGTTAATCTCACAGGAGTGTTTTGTTTCAGCCTTGGAAACGCTAATTGCATCAGCCTTAAGACCAAAAATTTGACTAACTGGGAGGACCCATTGCGGTCCAGTCAGGTCTCAGGGAACATTATCAGTGCCGTACTGAGCCAAGTAGTTTCAGGGAAGCAATCAGGTTCAGGGACCCCCGCAAATAGCTCTGCTTTAAACATAACTACCTTGGCTATTATCTCCAAGGTACTAATCCCAGTGCCTCCTTCTTCTAATAGTACTTACAATGCCACTCATTTCAAGGCCTCCCCTTACTGTACTCCTAATCTTGGTTTCCCCCCAACATTTACGCCTTGTCAGGATCATTCTTGGGAGAAACATCAAGTTGCTAAAGGTTTCTCCTTTTCCCCCTCTCTTAAGAGGTATGTTTATAACTTTAACAACAGTGCCAACTCCTCTACAGGAGTAGGTTGGTCCTGGTTTCAATGGCTGATTTCCAATGAGAAGGGGGCTTCAGCTGATATTTCTGCATTGGCTCAATTGCTGGGAGTCAAAAGCTGGCTGGCTAATGTTTCTGGCACTGTTAAGGAGAATGAACGAGGTAATAGACTTACATCTGTTTCATTCAACTCTTTGCTATATAATGCCACATTGCCCCCTGCAATGGTCTGCGTCCAATCCCCGTTCTTGCTCCTTTTGGCTAATGACACCTCGTCGGGGATGCTGGATTGTTCTAGTATTACCTGTCTCTTATCTGAGTGTTGGAATGGTTCTTGGACTGTAGCAGTGGTTATGAAAATTCCAACTTTTGTCCCAATCCCAGTCACTGCGGACCCAGATAAATTCCCCATTGTTGAACTACTTAGAGTCCGCAGGGATTTTGGAATTACGGCAGCTATAGTGACAGCTGTGGCAGTGTCTGCTGCTGCAGCGGTTACGGCCGGAGTGGCCATGGCCAGTCAAGTACAAACTGCTGCCACCATTAATCAAGTTGTTCAACAAACTTCCACCATACTTGAATCCCAAAATACAATTAATCAACATATTTTGTCAGGGATTTTAGCTGCCAACCAAAGAATAGATTTACTCCAAGCTCAGGTAGAAGAATTGGCTGACTTGGTGCTTTTGGGTTGTGTTGACCAACGTGCACATTTATGCATAACCTCTGTCAGATTTAATGATTCCAGGAATGCCTCCCGCATCATTGGCGAATATTTGGCCGGAAATTGGTCCATGGCAGCGGAAGACATGATCCAGTCTCAACTAACCCAGATAGCTGTCTTGAACAGTACCCGTGTCGATCCCGTGACTTTGGGTCAATTCACCGATTGGATATCTTCTGCTTTTTCCTTCTTCAAAGAGTGGGTGGGGGTAGGCATTTTTGGTGCAATGTGTTGCTTCGGTATGTTCCTCTGTTTGTGGTTTCTCTGTCGCCTTAAGGCCCGTAGTGCTCATGATAAGGCTATGATCATACAAGCTCTTGCAGCTTTAGAAAATGGCAACTCGCCTCAAGTCTGGCTTGCGCATCTTAAACAGTAAACCTTTGTCATGGTCGTTGCACCCCAAGTTATTATAACATTGCACTGGGATCGACATGACCTTCCTTGCTATTCTCTTAGTGTTGGAAAGCCCTTGCACTCTGCCGGTCTTACTGCCATTGCACGCAGATGGGTTTCCACACTAGTGCTTTTCTATCGTCTTAAAGTCCGTGCCTTTCTTTCAGGGTGCTGTCAACTTGTTTGTCGTTATAAACAGCCACAGTTCAGCCTCAGTTATCCCCCTTCGTCCACCATCGCCACGATACAGGATGCGAGGCAAAGCACTGCACTTGAGTGATCCTTGACGTGGACCTCAAGGAGAGCATGTCCTATTGCATGCGGGTTAGACGCGTCCACTCCCCGCCCCACGAAAAAAGGCGTCGGCTGATATGGTCTCGGATCTGGGGAAGGGCCCTCCTTAAGACTGAGCCATACTATGCAGCCACTTCTGCACAGTGGGATAGGACCTCTACTCTCGCCTGTATTGTTTTAAGAAAACAGAAAGGGGGAACTGTGGTGAGCCGCTTCTGCCGTTTATGCAAATTATGGTCGCCATTACAAGATGGCGCTGGCTCCGCTGTGGTCTGTGACAAACAACTCCTTATTTGGGAGAGTTGGCGCATGACTTTTCATCACCCTATGAGAAAGCTCCACGTGGCTGCTTTGCATTGGGGCTTGAGATGCTTTATTAAGGCTGGGAGGGGCATCCGAGGGAGAGAAGAAGAACTATCAAGGGCCTGAAATAAACTGCTGAAAGAAGATTCCTGAGTGTTGCGTCTTCCTTGCGGGCAAGGGGGCGCGACAACAGACCAGTGGAACAGAACTGAGTTCCAGAACCAAGCCCACATGGACAGCCAAGTGGCTCCCAAAAAAGGTGCCAAGGACACTGGAGAGAACACAGCCTTATTTTTGAGTAGCTGGTGGCTTATTTCTAGGAAACAGTTTCTTTCTTCATGTTGACATTTTTTCCCTAAAACCATTTGAAGCACT
Organism: Marmota marmota marmota; assembly: GCF_001458135.2. NCBI lineage: Eukaryota > Metazoa > Chordata > Mammalia > Rodentia > Sciuridae > Marmota > Marmota marmota. The sequence goes on along the minus strand of NW_026003318.1, from coordinate 299,210 downwards.
TAGAGGACTTTTGGGGTCATTCCTCGAGGCTGACTGAGGAGTAGGTGGAATCACCTCTTTTTGTTTTACTCCAAAGTGTCCATTGGGAGATTTTGATCTCCAAGGATGAAATTCCTGCCTGTGAAGTCTGGAATCAGGCAGGTGCTGGTGATAGAACAGTCCACATTTTGAGCTAAAGGTCTGTGACGTCATCAGATCTACTCTGCCAAGGAAATCAGGGTCTAATCAGGGTCACCTCCTTAGAGCCCACTGAGGGCTGCCTGCAGCAGACCAGGAGAGTGCAGGGCGGCTGGTCCCACTCCCCGTGGCTCTGGAGCACCATGATATCCTAGGAGCACAGCTTGGAGGGCTACAGGAACAGTGGCCTCATCCTCCATCTAGAGCCCAGAGGTCTACATAACACCTGAGCTCACCTGCACATCTTTGGATCCAGAGAAGTGCCTTGTCTGCATCTTTGTACTTGAAGGGGTACCTGGGAAGACTCTGTGACTTCTGCTGGAACCTGCATGTCCTTCAGTCACCAGGACTGAGGCCACTGCTCAGGTGCAGGTGAGTCTGGCCCATCTCCAGGGGATGCAGATGGGGAGGAGGGCTGAGCCAGCACAGTCTGGGGAGGGACCTGCAGACAGACACTCAGGGGTGATGGGCTAGCACAGGCTTGTAGGGGTTGGGGACTTGCAGACAGACACTCAGGGGTGATGGGCCAGCACAGGCTGGGGAGGGACCTGCAGACCTCAGGGGTACTGGACCAGCACAGGCTGGGGAGGAACCTGCAGACAGACACTCAGGGGTGATGAGCTAGCACAGGCCGGGGAGGGACCTGCAGACCTCAGCCAAAGTTCCCCAGCCAGAGAGTGAACAAGCAGGGAATGTGCTGGTAATTTCTTAGATCACCATTGGCGGCTTCTTTCTGTTTAGGAGTTCTTCCTTTAGTGTGTCTTTCCTCACAGTTTTCCTATGAAGAATCATACCACTATTGAAGGAGTGAAATTACACTTAATATTCTGCTTGGAAATCTCAGCTGAATCTCCAAGTTTGCTTCTTGGCAGGCTTTATTTCAGACCTTGTTCATCTAATTCAAACTTCAGCATTCAAAATGAGTGACTCCTACACGCATCCAGTCACTGACCACAGACCCTGCACTGGGGACTCTAGAGACCCAAATCCTCCACCCAAAAATCTTGAATAAGACCATCTTTGTGGGCCTCTGACCTTGCTCAGAAAGGGCCTTGTGCTAGGTTTATTGCTATTGTTGCCATCTTAAATTTTTTTTCTTTGCAATACTGATGATTGAACTCAGGGCCTCACATGTGCTAGGCCAGCCTGTACTACTGAGCTGCATCCCCAGCCCAACTATCTTAAAACTTAATATTTTACTTCTTGAACATGTTTTTTTAAAAATCAATCAATTAATTTTACAATAGAATGCATTTTTACATATAGTACACAAATGGAGCACAATTTCTCATTCCTATGGCTGTGCATGGTTCAGAGTCACTCCAGTAGTGTAATCATCCATGTATATGGGGTAATAATGTCTGTCTCTTTCTACCATCCTTCCCATCCCCACAGCCCCAACCCTCCTTACACTCCCCTGTACACAAATCAAAGTTCCTTTATTCTTCCCTATCCCCCTGCCGCACTATGGATCATCATCTGCTTATCAGAGAAAACATCCGGCCTTTGGTTTTTTTGGGATTGGCTTACTTCACTTAGCATAATGTCCTCTAGCTCCATCCATTTATCTGAAAATGCCATAATTTCATTCTTCTTTTTTTTATTGGTTGTTCAAAACATTACAAAGCTCTTGACATATCATATTTCATACATTTGATTCTACTTTAAGGCAGAGTTGACTTTTCTTGCTTCCCAATTTGCATACAGCATTCGCTTTGCCCCTGAGCAGGGCATTCAGGTGGACCCACAGGGGTGGGGTTTCAGCAAGACTCAAGGCCAAGAGGAGAGTGTAAGCATCTGGACTTAGAGTGGGCTGAGTCATGAGATCCACTCTCACTCCCACCTAACTTGCTCTGGACCCAGGAACAAGCAGGTGGGAAAGAAGCAGCACCTAGGAATCCTACGGTGCTTCTCACCTCATTTTCTGCCTTAGCAACTCTCTCCTGAAAGTGAGGATGTGGGTGGAGGGAGAAGGATGCTGCTAGTGGGAAAGGTGGCCTCTGCTTTTAGCCCAACTTGCCAGCAACCTTCAGATGGGAGCTTCAGCAGCATATGTAAATACCGAGAAGTGAAATAAAAACAAATGAAGTTAGTTTTGTGCAGTTTCCGCGTATGCATTTACAGATGTGAACTGTGAGTTGTGTGACTTGTTGGATCAGCATAAAGATTTGCACTTAAAATGGTGCTGCCCACTTTTCAGATAAATGGTGAGATCCACAGTAATAATTTAAACTTACCATTTTCTCATAGCAACATTGAATGGCCAACTCATTCAAAGGTCAGAGCAGACAGACAGATGCCGAGAAGAATGAAAGCCACATGAATCAGTGCCTCTGCTATCCAGCTAGGCCCACTGTGCCCCTTGTGCAGATGCCAGTCACTGCAAAGATGAACTTGGCAGAATTTGGGGTCTATTCACGAAGCAGCCCATGAGGGAGGCAGGAGCAAGCCTAGTGTCCACTCCCCAAGGACAGAGTTTATGGATCCTTGTGCAATAGAGTGGCAGGTAGTCTAAGGCTTGGGAAAGGTGACTAGAGGCCAGGGAAAGAGGAGCCACTGGTGGTCACGAGGAGCCAAACATCTCAGTTCTTCATAGGACACATGTTTCAAAAAATGGCAGCCTTAGCCTGGTGAGGCAGAGGCTTGCCCTCCAATGTCAAAGACATCAGGTGTTGGAAGCTCAACAGGCCCAAGGTCAGTGGTTTCCACTGGTTTTAGACAGACACGAGTGGCTTCCAGCTTAGGCCACTGTGACCAATATCACCCACATGCCCATGCATCCTCTACAACAAAGCTAGGGGGCTCTTAGCTTCCTGACCTCTGGAAATGGTGTGTCCAAGTCAGCTGAAGCAAGGGGAGGGGGCAGCCTAGAGGGCACACTCAGGCTCACCTGGAACTCAGCTCACTTCTGCATTATGGAAGAGGACCCCCAATCTGGGACCTCACAAATCTCAGCCCTAGGCCAGTAATAAGATAAAACATGGACGGCATGAATGTTAACAGAACATGGTCAGCTAAAATTCACATATAGGAATGCTCTAGAGAGCCCCAAAGTGCCCTCCCTGGTCCCTCGCTTCACTGTCACAGTGGCCCTGTGGCAAATATCTATTGTAAGGGCTTCAATGGCAGGCTTCCTTTTGCCCAGGCAGATATGTCCCCGTCATGTGGATGGGGGATTTGAGGGAGCTCATTGGCCACATCACTCAGAGGCAGATGCAATCCAGCAACTTCCCCTGGAGTGCTGCTGTGCACCTGCCCACGGGCACTCAGTCTTGTTCTGCAAGCTGTGGTTGGGCTGTGCAACTTCTCCTGCCCAGCTAGTTGACTTCCTGTGCAGCAGCTGCAGCAATGTTCAAAGTATCAGAAATGTGTGACAGAGGGCAGATGACATTGCACCACCTCTTACATGAAATAGTGAAGTCGTGTTCCACTTTAGTTTGTGATGGGTAAGAGAAATACTGAGAAAGTGATAAGCTTTAAGACTTCCGGTCACAGAGCTCACCCTAGCACTGAGCTCAGGAATCGTGGCCCCACGCAGCACCCTGCTCTTTCAGGTGGGGTTTTGCGTTCTTGGAAAGCACGGAGTGTGGTCATGGGGTAGATTTGTGTGGGAGCTGGGAGGACCCCAGGAGCCATAGGAGGAAATGTGGCATTTCAAATGGGCCTCCAAGTGTGCGCCAGATGGGGAGTGCCAAAAGTCAGGGCATGCAAGTAGCCAAGGGCGGAGTGGAAAGAGCCCAGGGAAGAGCACACTCCATGCAGTATCCAGTTCCCCACGGGTTAGCGTGCTGTGAAGTGTGCGTGCACTGAGGAGCCCTTTACATGGAAATAAGATTGTTACACGCTCCTTGACATGTAGAGTATGCTGCTTACATTTCATATGTTAAAATTCCATAAAGTGCCACTAAGTCTTGCCCAGAAATCTGAGAATGGGGATTTTGTTGAGACGTCATTTACAGGATCATGCACAATCTAACTATAAAAGTAGGCCTTTTTTTTCAGGAAAGAAAAAAGAAACCTCAAATGTGAAAATAATTTTCCTCATTTAAGATCCATTTTTTAATTCAAATTCCCCTTGGAAGATGATCAGCCCATTATCATTCAATACCATGCGGTGAAATTTAATGTAACCTAAGTGCTGCCCACTTATCTACCTGCTCATTTTCATTTTTGGATCATGTTTGGTCAGCGGCTCTCCACTCCTGCCCATCAGGGTCAGCCCCACCCTTGCCTCCTGGCTGCTGCCCGCACTGGCCACACCTCCACTTCCTGCAGGGCATTGCTCTGGCCACACACATCCTTGTAAAACATTATTGTCACAAACTTAAGCAACTTCATATTTCATGACATCTAGCTGTGCTCTTCATTTTCTTGTTGAGATTTAATATAAAATGGCTTTAGATGATAGATTATATTGAATACATATCCAATAGGAAATGTGATACTATACTACATGTATTTTAGTAGTAACATGTTTTTATTGACTTTCTGATAAACACATTTTTACCTTTAAAATAACTTTTATTGTGTGCACTTAGGATACACAGCATAGTTTTGTGGGATACACACAGACTGAGAAAAGGCCACCGTCAAGCAAAGTAAGGTATTCTTCATCTCACAGACCCTGCTGCTTTTCCTGTGGGTATTTCCTGGACAAGCTGCTAAGATACACTTGTTCAGTAGGAACCTCAGATATGCTACATTTCTTACATTAGCCCCCATGCTGTGACTGGATTTCTAGGGTTGTGCTTTCTTCATGTCTGATACTCTGTGTTCTCTGATCTCTCTCCCTGTCTCTCCTGCTTTCTCTGCCTGGACACCCCCACATTTCCCTCTCCCTTTCCTTCTGCCCCTCCCTCCCTTTCCATTTCCTTCTCATGGCCTTCCTCTCCCTTTCCTTCCTGTTTTATACTCCACACCTAAGTGAGGGCAGGTGATTTTTTTTTTTCTGACTTATTTCACTTAGTATAAAGCCCTCCATGTTCATCTGGATTTGGTAGATGACAGGATCTCCTTTTTAAGACTGAATGATTTTTCAGTCCAACAGTATACCATATTTTCTCTACCCATGGGTAAAATCCTGGACATTTAGGTTATTTTTATGCCTTGACTAATGTGAACGCTGCTGCAAAGAACCTGGGTGGTCAGATATATTTAGGAGATGGTGGCTTCTTTTCCTTTGCAGGCTATTGGGGGTCTTTTGTGGTTTCATAAGGATCATAGGGCTGTTTTCTACTTTCTATGAATAACACCTTTGGAATTTTGATAGAGGTCACACTGAATCTGTGTATCATCTGAGTAGTGTTGCTGTTTTGATATTAGTGTTTCTGATCCATGAACACTGGATATCTTTCCATTATTTGCACCTTCTTCAATATCTTTCATCAATGTTTTATGGGGTTCAATACAGAGATTTCACTTCCTTTGTTAAATTTATATTGCAGTGCTTTTTAAAATGCTACCTTTCATGGAATGGTTTCCTTGACTTATTTTTTCAGATAGACCATTTTTGTGTATAAAAATGCTACTTTTAAAAAATATAGCTTGAGGTAATAAGTGAAAAGATGAGACACTGAAACCAAAAACCTACAAACTTAATTATCCATCCCCATAAAATTCAGTCACCACTCTCTGCCCTGTGCCAAAGGGACTCAGGAATACAGAGAACCCTCTTTGGAGTCAGACACGCACAGGCCCAAATATTAGTTTCCAGATTATTTAGTAGTTGTTTGAATTGTACAAAGCGTTTTGTTTTAATGTTATGTAGAAGAAAAGGAGAATTGGTCTTAGAAACTTCGTAGATTTTAAAGCTTTTCCTGGCATGCTCTGTTGGACCCTCGGCTTGCCTTCTCTACCAAACAGAGAGAAACAACTATCACCATGAGAAAAGCTGTGAGGAGGTGAAATTAGAACTCCACATGGCCTCTGCAGTGCTGAGCTCAAGGGACAAAGTGTGCCTTGATCATGGCCTGTCCCTCTGAGTCACTCAGGTAAACAAATTACTGCTATTCCCAGAAGAGAGGTGCGCGCCCGTGTCCCTCTGGTTCCTCTCCTCCTTGTTGATCTCCTCTTAGGATCTGAACCCGTGTGCAAGTCCACCTCCGTTCTCTTGGTCGGACCTTCAGAGAGAATAAAAATGTAAAGGTGGATCCCCTCCCGACAAGAAGGGTACATACGTACTCCGAGCTCTTCTCTGTCTTATCAGAGACACCCTGAGTATGTGAGTCCCAGAATCATGACACTCAGACTTTTGTAATGGCACCGTCAAGGTTCCCGTGGAAGAGTGGGCTAAGCCCAGGTTGAGGAAGCCACCCTGGAGCCCACGGAGGTGCCGTGAGGGAGGCACTGTAGGGCTCTCTCCGAGAACTGCAGGCTGGTGCAGTCAGGTGCTGCTCCAGAATGTGGCCTCCGCTGTTTCGATAGCACTGTGTGTCGCCAACTATGTGCAGATTCTTCCTCCGGCACGACACCGGCCACAGGGAAGCAGGCAAACAAGGTGAGCTTCCATGCTGAAAGGGGCTTTCAGTCTGATCACAGGATGGGGAAAGGGCAGGAGAGATCGTCCCGCAGCAGAGGAGGCCAGAAAAGCCCCTTACTCCAGAGTGGGCACCTGCCCAGCGTGCAGTGACCCCGCCCAACACAGACCTCATCCAGACTCACCTGCGCTTGGGTAAAGAGGTAGCGAGAAGTTAGTTAGAGGCTATAGGGATCAGAGGGAGGGAACTGCGCAGGTCGGAGGCTCTAGGCAAGCTGGGACTGGAGGCTGGGTAAAGAGCAAATGCATGTTCCAGTTAGTGGCAGGGCTTTAGCGGTGCTCGCTACACTGCCTGGCACAGGAGCTCGGTGGGAAGAAGGAGGCCTCCTGAATGGGCCTTCAGAGGAGGCCTGTGGGCCCTGTTCCGTGGTTGTGTATTTGAAAGGAGAGGTCTTTTTCCTATATCACACATCTGGAGGATGACAGTGAATATTCCTATAAAACATAAGGAGCAGATAAAAGTTCTGAATTTGGGAGAACCTCCTGAGACTTAGAAAAGGTCTCCAATATGTACACACCAGACATGTTTTATAAAGAAGTTCATTAGGATCCCAAATGTAAAATCAATAACAAACAGTGATCCAGGGACACTGTGAGAAATAATAACACCCACACTAAAAATGGCAAGTCCCCACCAGCCACTGTGATTTTACAGCCACACGTCCTGTTCAAGGCCTTAATAGCCAGTTAGATTTACAACAATATAAACTAAAAATATAAAGTTTTGAAAAAAAAATTAAAAGCCCCCAATGTCAGGAAGAACGTTCTGGAACACATAACTTAATCAATAATTCAACTCGAGTCAGAAAAAATAATATTCAGTGTCAAATGAATTGTGCCCAGAACGTGGACCGTAGGCGGTGTTTGGGACATATTTATTGAAGGAAGACACTGCTCATGTGAATGGATGGATAATTACTTGTTTGCTAATAGTAATAAAAACTTATACCTTGATAATACTTAGAATAAAAGTGGGTATTAATTACATCATATTATAGTAAGCATTTGGAGAGTAGAGAGACTGTGAGGCTGCAAGACACTTGGTGAAGGATTCTCATAGGGCAGGAGCACTATCACATCTCCTAGGGAGAGCAGGGCACAGGGCTGTGCTGGGCTGAAGGGCCTAAAGCCCCTGCAAGGACATGGGATGTCAGGGGAGCCTGCATACCTGGCAGAGGCACGGTGCAATGATCAGCAGAGAGCAAAGAAGCCAGAGTGGGGGCCTGGGATCACCAACATTTATTCTCACCCAAGTGAAGAAGCTGGCACAGGGCATCTGCCATCCTGGTTGGGATACATCAGATGAGCAGGGACAGTGCTCAGCCACAGTAACTAAATCTGCTTGGGGCAACCAGCATGGCTGCCAAAATAAGCAACTTTCTCATAAGGTAGGTATGGACAATGTGGTTATTGTGGGCAAATAAAAATAACGGGTCCAATTAAAAATGGGCATTAGTCACAGTTCACTTCCAATATTGGGGAAGAAACCATGCTTTCTTGAAAGCGGTTGAGACTGAGTCGCAAGATGTTTCTGTGCGTATGCAGACATGATGCCATAGACACAGACATGGGTGGCAAACATCGGAAGTAGCAAGGGTTAGGGTGGCACTTAGCCCCCCGACATGTCATGAGGACCCTGTGGGGCTCCACCATTAAATGTTCTCTTCTTCTAGATTCGATGGGAAGATGGAAAGAGGAAACCTAACAGCCATCAGGGAATTTGTCCTCCTGGGACTCTCGGACTCCTCAGCACATCCGCACCTCTTGGCCCTGCTGTTTCTCTGTATGTACTTGGTCACCGTGCTGGGAAACGCGCTCATCATCCTGGCCATCAGCGGTGACACCCGCCTCCATTCCCCCATGTATTTCTTCCTTAGTAATTTGGCCTTTGTTGACATTTGCTTTATTTCCACAACAGTTCCCAAAATGGTAGTGAACCTCCTGACTGACACCCTGACCATTTCCCGCGAAGGCTGCCTCGCCCAGCTCTTCTTCTTCATTTCTTTTGTGAACATGGACAGCCTCCTTCTCTGTGTGATGGCCTACGATAGATACGTGGCCATTTGCCACCCTTTGCACTATGCCACCACAGTGAGCCCTCAGCTCTGCCTGCGGTTGGTGGCAGGGCTCTGGGTGGTCACCTGCCTTCATGCCCTCCTGCACACCATGTTGATGGCACGCCTGTCCTTCTGTGCCTCCAATGTCATCCACCATTTCTTCTGTGACCTCAACCCTCTCCTGCAGCTCTCCTGCTCCGACGTGTCCCTCAACATCATGGTCATTCTCACGGTGGGGAGTCTGCTGGCTCTCACGCCCCTTGCCTGCATCCTCACATCGTATGGCCTCATCTTCTGCACCATTCTGAAGGTCACCTCTACTCAGGGGAGGCAGAGAGCCTTTTCCACCTGCAGCTGCCACCTGTCAGTGGTTGTGCTATTCTACGGCACAGCCATCACGGTCTACTTCAGCCCCACCTCCTCGCACACGCCTCAGGGAGATGCCCTATCCGCTGTCATGTATACAACTGTCACCCCCATGTTGAACCCTTTCATCTACAGCCTCAGGAGCAGGGATGTGAAGGAAGCGCTGCAGAAGACACTCTGCATGTGAGCTGCTCTCAGCGGTGACCACGACCCAGAGGTAAATCCAAGTGCCAGAGCAAGGGGCCAAGGCAGGCATGTCCCACGTGGACACTGCAGCAGCCATCAGGTCGCCCCGATGCCTCTTTACACTGGAAACTGCATCCAGTGCTTTGTGTGTGTCCTCACACTCTGCCTTTTCAAGCACTGGGCGACCCAGGAAACCCGCGGTCAGGATGAGGACGGTGCGTTCTGGAGAAGCAGGTGGGGACGACCAGGTCCCTGATTTCAGTGTAGCGAGGTGTGATCAAACGCCAAGCCATCCAGATGAGGATAAGTCCTGCTGGGGCAGCATCCGAGGTTTAGACTGGACCGTGGCTGGGCTCCAGTGCAGATCCATGGATGGTGGGAGCAGGGCTCCTCTTGAAGCGCTCTCAGGAATGCTTCCCTGTCTAGGGAATACTCCTTCACTTTGCTCTCTCTCGACACACCTCAATGTCCCCATTCTGTCCACCGTGTCCTTGTCACATGTGTGCCCAACTGTTTCTGGCATAGAGGAAGATCACCTTCTGCTCAAATCACATTCCCTGCCAACAGGCAGAGAGGCTGGCAGAGCCCTCTGCAGATGTGCCGGGTGCAGCCCACTCCCGAGGAAGACTGTCCTCCTGGGAGGTAACAGGACCTCATCAGGGGAAGCCTTGCTCCAAACCTCTGAGTTTTGTTCCATCCTGTCTTGCTAATAGCAAATCAATATGCAATATGCAAAAGTGATTACATCAGCGGTTATTCCGTTGAATAAACTCTAAGTAGGATATGGCTCCAATCCCTAGTGCTTGGGGACTCACTCACTCCTGTTGAGAGCCAAAGGCGAGTTGGGATGGCGCCTAGCATTTTGCCAGTACTTTTGAGTTCTCGCAGCGTCCGTTGAGTTCCGGTTGAGCTCTCGCGGGGATTCCTGGAGAGTTCGGTTGGTTGGTGAAGTTCCGGTGGAGGGAGTTCCGGTTGGTGTGTGGTGTGTCCTGGAGAAGGCCGCCGTGGGTGGCGTTCTGGGGAGTTCGGAAGTAAAGTTTGTTCCTGCTTGAGTGGCTCGTGATTTGTGCCCAGCCAGACTGCGGCACATTCCAGTTCACCTTTGGGAATGTCACCTGTCCTTCTCCAGAATCAAAATGTCTGCCTTTGTGCCTCTGTAAATGCTCAAGTGAACACACACATCCCACTTTTAAAACTTAGTAGAAATTCACACCTTCCCAAGGAAAAACAAATACAGATGCAAGAGTTTAAATCCCTTCGAAAAAAAATGTTTTTTTTTTTAAACCAACCAAGTTGGCAAATAAACTTCAGCTCTTCTAACATAGTTATCTAGCTTACAATATGGATAAAGAATGTAGATTCATGAAGGCAAATCAGTAAGTAAATAAATAATGTATGGGGAGGTGGCTTATAGCTTCAGCTCTACCTAATGAACACGGGACTGGCTTCCTATCTGTATACCTAAAAGGTCACCTGTCCAGAAGTTCACTTAATGCTTTGCTAGGGTTTTAGGTGTGGAAAATCATTTGAGATGATGGGTTTAGAAAGGGGACCCTTCTGAAAATGGAGGTTATGTGTGTCAGGTTTTCAGATGTCACTCAAGCCAGCCCTGCCCTGAGTGACATCGTCAAGAAGGTGGATCTGTCAGCAGGTACAAGCACCATCCTCACCCTCGTCCCCGACACTGTGCCGTCTTTAGATGGCATGCTCTTCTCTCCATCACCTTGAGCCCTTGAATGGCCCATTGCAGAGTCAAAGGAAAGTGCAGACTGTTTAGTAGCTTCCCTGAACCAAAATAGGGACCTCAGAGTAATTTTTTGAGGGTTTTCTTTTCTAGACATCCAAGAGTCAGCTAAAATGGTAAAGGTACTCCACAGGGGAAATGCACATCTTCCTTTCAAAAGTACTTTGCAACTTCCACCTGGCTGCGGGTGGACTTCAGCAAATCCAGGAAGGAGGCTCGGAGGACCTGGGGTTCCACCACTCACAGGGAGCGCTCTCTAAATGTGCTTCTGCTCATCTCACACATTCTTGAAGAAAAAGGAAAAAATATGAAATGCACGGGTATGCAGAAAGTGGTTCCTGCGGTGGAGGGAGCAGTCTGGCCAGACACCAGGGACTCCTTAGAGCACAGCAGAGACTGGGAGATAAACAGGCACCAAGATGCCACTCGGTAAACAAAGAAAAGAAGAAGCAAAAGGGAGATGCCGCCCAGTGTCATTAGCCTGGTTTTCATGATATAGTGCCTTTGCATCCTTCAAAACTTCTGGGGAATGCAAATTCCTCCTTTCCCATTGAGGTGGTAAATTGGGCTCCTGAGAACTGGAGATTTAACCAGTGTCATTTTACTAGTAGTTCAAAGCCTGCAGAGGACTGCAAGACACTGGCAAAGCATGAAGCTTGAGGCTATCTGTGCAGCTCCCAAAGCTGTATTTACCACATCCACAGGCACCCTGAGCCAGATGCAACTGTGAGGCCTCCCGATCCCACGCAGGTCATTGCATTGCACAGGATGATTTATGTGTGAATGAGGAGAACCCTCCACGGTTTGGCTATTACAGCACTCAGTTGTTCTTGAACTCTTTCAGCAGGCCATGTTGTGTATCTGCTGATTCTAAATTTGTTACATAAGCAACCTGGAGAACTAGGCATAGTAGCCTACGCACATTCCATAAATAAGACCTTCAGATTTCCACTAGAAATCACCATGAGGAATCTTATTAAAGTTAATTGCAAAAGCATTTGGCTCCACTATTTTTTCTTGCCTGTGTCCCCAGGACAGGCCACAGGCTCAGCTGCTAGCCATCCCTCCTGGACTCTCCTGGGGTGGGCAGATGAGAGGCAGCAGTGCCTAGCTGGCTGTGGAGCTGGCGTGGGTCAGGTCTGCTGCCCCAGGGCGTTTCCTCGTCCCAGCCCCCTGGCTGTCCTCCTCTGTTTCATTAGTACTGAGCGAAGTTACAGTTCTTCCAACAAAGGGAAGACTATGGATAACCACAGCCAAATCACACAAAGCAAATGCTTTTCATTCACAGTCCTGGAAGACACATCACTCAACTGTGGGCACAGTCTATCTTGATGTGTACAAGAGCTAAATTATATTGCTGATGGCATTTTTTTTTTTTTTTTTGCCTGGTTTTGGTTGCTCAGTATTGTGTTTGTGAGATTCATCCATAAAAGAACACCAGGCCGATTCCCCTCATGAGCATACATGCCATATCCTTAGCAAAATCCTAGCAACCCAAGCTCAACCCCACATCAAAAGGGTCATTCACTGCGGTCAAGTAGCCTGTAATCCCCAGGATGCTGGTGGGTCATTATGAGCAGATCAGTAAACGACGTTCAGGTAAAAAATGTGTAATTGTCTCAGTGAATAAGATGAGGCTTGGACAAAATTCAACTTTCCTGAAGAAATTGAACCAGAGGTCCAGAAGAGGTGCAGAAGAAACATGCCTCAAGTAAGCATGAGATCCTGCAGCCAGCATGGAACCAAGTGTGAGTAGAGAAAGCGCCCAGGTCAACAGCCCCAAACCGCCCACCGGCAGGGCACTGGAGCAGAGCAATGGCACAGAAAGGGACCTCAGAGGGCCCAAACAAGACAGGAGGAGGTGAAAGGGTCTCATTGAGCACATGACTGCATTCAGAGAAAACCCTAGCTGCTCCCCAAGAGCGGCGGGCAGTGAACTAGGAAGGAACTATTAAGCCACAGGGAACAGAATCAACGCAGACAAATCAGGGTGGGTTCACTGGGAAGGACAAACATGGTGAAGCAAGTTTCCGCCTCCTGCTTTACGGTCGGCTTGGTGATTTACTGCACTCTGGCCATGACATGGAGACACGCCCAACAGGGCTGATCACTGGGCACATGCAGATTAGACCACCATGAGGCATCACCCCGACCTGTTAAAACAGTTGTTATCAATGGGAGGCTGAGACGAGGATGGCGAGTTTGAAGCAAGCCTTGGCAACTCAGTGAGAGCTTGTCTGTAAATAAATATAAAAAGGGCTGGAGACATGGCTCAGTGGTTAAGTGTCCCCGGGTTCAATCCCCACTACCAAAAAAAAAAAAAAAAAGAAAAGAAAAAGAAAAAGTTTGTTATCAAAAAGATGGAAAGTAAGTATTGGCAAGGAAGTGGAAAAAAAATGAGCCCCTGGTGAGAATGCAATTTGTTAACAACGATTATAGAAAATGGTAGACAAAATCCTCAAAAAAAAAAAAAAAAAAAAAAGGCTTACTCTATGACCAGCCATTTCAGCCATTTCATGCTGAAGTCAGCATGTCAGAGGGACAGCTGGCCTGCCACGTGGGATGTGGTGTTACTCACAGATGCCAGGGAGCCAACCTAAGTGCCCACGGATGGATGGGTCACAGGGAAGGTTCGGTTGTTCACACCAGGGCTTTCCTATCAATCAGCTTCAAAGAAAGAGAAACTCTGTAGTTTGCGATGACATTGATGGAGTCAGAGAATGTCATGCCGAGTGAGGTAAGCACAGACCCAAAGGCCTCCGGTTCTCACTCACAGGTGGACCCTAAAACGTCACCTCCCAGGAGCAGAGGGCAGCTTCCGTGTGCCAGGGTGGGGGCCTGGGAGGAGGGGACGGCAGTAACAGACGGCAGCCTCACCTGGGCAGGAGGAAGTCTGACTTTTCTGAGGTCTGTTACACACCATGGTGGTATAGCTGATAATAAGAACTGCGTGTTTCATATCGCTGAGAGTGGACTCCCAATGTTCTCATCACGAATGTGTTAAGTGTTTGAGATAATGCCTATTTTCATTAGTTTGGTCTGATTTTTTGTATTCAGAAGAATCATGACTTTCTACCCCATAAATGATCTTTTAAATATGTAATAAAAATTAAATTAAATTAAGAAGGTCAAAGACCACTTTTTTGGAGTGACTTGAACAAGGTCACACTTCTTTCCAGGTCCCCTTGTCGCTGTGCACGCACGCATCCATATCATCTGACACCCAGGGTGCTCCCCCCCAGACCCTGCCGACTACTACACCCACCTCCTGGTGGCAGGCCTTGTCCCCCTAGGCTCACTCACTGTTATGGAAGGACGAGGGCCCCTTTGTGTTTTAGCTCTGTGTTTGTGAAGGAGACTTCCCTGTGGCCAGAGGGCTTGTATGTGTGTTCAGGGTGCCTTGTGCTGCAACCTCGCTGTGGGGCCAGAGAGCAGCCCCATCTCCTGCCATCCACTCTGCAATGCTGGGCGTGGAGCCAGGGCCCGCTGGGCAAAGGCTGCATCAGTCCTGTTTCTAAGGGGAGTGCCACAGGCAGGGCAGCTGCAGTGGCCTGGGGCCCGGGGACATCCCTAAGGCCTCCTCTGCTCTTCCTCAGTCCCTGGGAGAGCAACTGTGACCCTCACGAAAGTGAAGTCCTCAGGGAGCCCCTGTGATGTCCCAAAGTCAAGCCCAGCTCTCCCAAGCTGAGAAGTCCTAATGAAGCCCCCAGGGAGATTCCCTGGCCTTCCCTCCCCAGCCCCGACCACAGGGGAGAAAGACAAGCAAAGACTGGGGTGCTAACTGGTAACACAGATGCTGAGTGACGGCGAACAGCACAGCCACAGGTCCCCGCTACGTCGATGAGGCAATGGGTTCATTTGATTCAAGCCACAGCCTCTCTGAAAAGAAGAACTAAGATTATTTGACCAACAACATCACATTTCTGAAAATGAGCAAAATACAACAGCACGTGAGTGTACCCAGGGAAAAGCTGTGCGCCCACTCCCCAGTAGCCCATGGGAAAGGGCCAGGCCCATAACTGCCCAGCAGTGATGCTCGTGGCCTAGCAGGACCTCCTCCACGCGGGAGCAAAGACTGCAGGCTAGGCATTAAAACCACCAAATTAATAAAGTGTGAGTTGCTTTTTGCACTTGAGTTTTTTTTTTTAATGAAAGTATTGCTTGGTTTAGAAGATATTTTCTCTCTCTTCACTTTCTAAGTTCCTGCTGCTGAGGAACATGGAGCCTGCCTCTCAGTACAGAGGACTAGGTGACCGGGAAAAAGACTTAGGAAAAGGGAGGGACAGTGTGACATTTCAAATGCTGTTGGATCATGGTGCAGCAAGAAGTACAATTTAAATTTTGTTACGGAAATATGAAAAAATGTCAGCATTTTTAGATGACTAACAGACATCATTGCTTTATATATATGTGTGACTGCATGACCAATATGTTCCTATAACATGTACACTCAGAAAAATGAGAAATCATATCCCATCTATGTATAGCAAAGTGCATAAATGCATTCTACTGTCATGTATAACTGATTAAAGCAAATAAAAAAATTTTTAAAAATGATATCCCCAACCACAGTAACATTACTTGATCTTCTAACTCTGTGGCAAATAATTGCCAAGATCCGTCAATGAAAGCTCCCCTCCCTTCCTCCTCTGTGCACTGCAGGGAACGTAGACGCTGTGGGGGAACCTGTGGGGTCTGGTGACTGAGAATCTCCACATTCTAAAGCAGGAGGTGGACAGACAGGACCCAGCTGACCACACGTCACACTCAGCTGTTGTTTTCACGGTGATGCTGGAGACAGATGCCTGTGTTGTTTGCGCAGAGACTTTATGTACGCTTCCATCCCATTCTACACATACAAGAACAATTTTAGGATGGCTACCCGGATATTTTTTTTCCTTTATATCATCGTCTGGATTTTTGGCACTGAGGCAGGTGTACCTTCTGGGAATCCTCGCTTCTCTAGAGCTTTCTGGTTCCTTTAAGAATCTATTTGCTTGACCGTTTCTGACAGATGCAAATAACAGGTGCAAGGATTCCAAAGTCAGCCAGAACTTGGGGGGTGAAGAGTGCCTGTAAACAGACGTCTTCCGCTCGTGTCCCCTCCACCCCTGCTTTGTGCTCTGAGGCTGGTTTCACGGAGGCCACCCTCTCCGCCCGCCCTTGACTGACGGAGCAGATGACGGGTCCCCAGGCTGAAGCTGGGGGCACTCCTCCTTCCTGCAGGGCAGGCCCCCATCTTGGTCTCTCAGGCACCCTCTGTGCTTTGGGAGGTGAGTTTCCAGTGACAGGGCCATGCCAGGTTCAGTCCTTTGATGTACAAGTTTGGACTGGCCTGGGGCCACCTTCCTGGGTTCCAACCCACCCTGCCACTGAAGGGTGAGGAGACCCCTAGGAAAACGGCTAACCCCCCTCATTTCTTCATCTGTAAAACGTGGATTACCAGAACTGCCCCATGAGAGGCTGTTCCTGAGGATCGGCCAGATAGCCCAGGTGAAGTCTCCCAGGCCCTGAGTGTGGTCGACTCCTTCCCAACCAGAGGATGCGGCATGGACCTGGCCAACAGGACAGCGGTGAGGGAGTTCCTTCTGCTGGGGTTCTCGGGAGCGCCCTGGCTGCAGCACGCGCTTTTTGCGCTGTTCCTGGCCGTGTACCTGCTCTCCCTCGTGGGAAACACCCTCATCATCTTCATCGTCCTGGTGGAGGCCACGCTGCAGACACCCATGTACGTTTTCCTAGGAAACCTGTCCTTCCTGGAGATCTGGTACACCACAGCCACGGTGCCTAAGTTGCTGGCCACCTGCCTGTCCAAGGGCGCAGCCATCTCTGTCTCTGGCTGCATTGTCCAGTACTACTTCTTCTTCTCCATGGGGGCCACCGAGTGCATCTTGCTGGCGGTGATGGCCTACGACCGGTATGTGGCCATCTGCAGCCCTCTCCGCTACTCCCTTCTCATGAGCCTTCAGCTCTGCCTGCGCTTTGCAGCTGGGTCTTGGGTTGGGGGCTTCGCGGCCCCCCTCCTACCTACCATACTCATCTCTCGCCTGAACTTCTGTGGCCCCCAGAAGATCAACCACTTCTTCTGTGACTCAGACCCCATTTTTAAACTTTCCTGCTCAGACACGTTCTTGGCAGAGGCCTTGGGCTACACCTGCAGCTCTGTGGTGATTCTCAGCTCCTTCCTCCTCACCATGTCCTCCTACGGCAACATTGTGGCCACCGTCCTCAGGCTGTCCTCCCTAGAGGCTCGGAAGAAGACCTTCTCCACCTGTGCCTCCCACCTCACCGTGGTCACCATCTACTACGGCACCATCATCTTCGCCTACGTCCGCCCTCCAGCCAAGTACAACTTCACCATTGGCAAAGTGATCTCCGTGTTCTACTGCGTGGTCACCCCGCTGGTGAACCCACTCATATATACCCTGAGAAACAAAGATGTGAAGAAAGCGTTCAGGAAAATTCTGGCACAGAAGAGATTCCTCTTGACCAGAAACAGACAGGAGTTTTGAGATATCAACACAGAAAAGCAGTTTAGAATGGAAACTCAAACTCATGTGCAAATGGTAAGTACTAAAAACCATAGTCTGCTGTTGATACCACCTAATGTGGCCACCTGTGCATGGTACTTGTGTTTTGAACTCCACTGGACAGCCGTTCCAAGTCTGCTCTGCCTGTGGTGCCTTAGTACAGCGCTGTGATGGGGGAAGCTACCTGACCCAGGCTCCTGCCCCTAATGCGTCTCCCGGCAGTGTTCCAGGGACCCCGGGCCACAAAATCTCTGTTAAGTGGGGGCAGTCGTCCTCTATCTAATGATCTGATGGTCTGGTCTACACTTGGTCCTTTGTACCTCAAAGATGTGTCCCCTTCAGGGACATTTCCTACACACACATGCCGAGTCAATGTTCTTCTCAGGCATTGATGTTAACTTGTCAATGATAATGCAGCTTAGTAATTCTGTTAGAAAAATTAGGTCATCAGGATTTTTCTGAGGAACGTAAAGCCATGAGTAAATGGGGCTGGGGTTGTGGCTCAGAGGCAGAACACTTGCCTAGCACGTGTGAGACACTGGGTTCCACCCTCAGCACCACATAAAAATAAAATAAAGGTATTGTGTCCACCTACAACTAAAAAATAAATATTAAAAGAAAAAACATGAGTAAATGAACTCTATTTCAAAAATTAGCAAGGATACCATGACTCAAAAGAAAAAAAAAAACTTAGATCTGGACACTGAGAATGGAATATCTTAGGTGGTGAGGTGGTGACTGTTTCAGATTCCTACAACGTATGCAAGGAGACACCTAATTAAGCAAAAACAAGTCTGATTCTGAAAGAGAAGAATGAAGGGCTCCAGGTGTCCCCCCCTGCCCAGCCCTCTCCTGTGAGGAGGAAGCCCTGTCATTCCCGTCAGTGCAGCACAGGAGCACAGGTGACAGCAGGGGACAGACCCTAACTCCCGAGCCAGCCCTCTAGGTCAGGCCTCCTCCACCTGCTCCCTGTAAGTGCCATGGTGGCCCAGTGGCCAGGGCAAGCCGAGGGACAGCAGGACCTCACCTGGACCTCTGGGCTGAGAACCTGCCCTGCTAGGAGGTCAGGACCACATCCAGTCTCCAGGGGCAAACTAGAACAAACTAACTCGACCAAGGTGTTTTTAATGACAAGAAAATGGAATAAAATCCAGAGTTTGTAGCACAGGCCTATGTTTGAAAAATTTTTTAGTTTAAATTGCAAGATGAGATTCTCTGGATTCCACGAGAGCTATGATAAAATCTTTGGTGAATGCCTGGTTTTTAGTTTTCACTTTTGAAGCAGTGAACAATCTTGGCAACTGTCACCAAGGTGACCTTTACAGGTTAACATGAAACTTGGGCCACATGACATCTCCTCTAAACCTCGGCCTTCCACCAGAACCTCAAAGCCATGTGCAAACTGTCCCAACAGCGAGGAGCTGCTCGGCATCGTTGTGTGCAAACTTGAAGAAGGCGAGGTCCTCATCCTGTCATGGTGGCAGTCTTCCCTGTAGCCAACCTCTAGGGACACCCTCCTGTTTCCTGTGTTATGTTTGTTAGGGACAAACATGGTGATAGTTACAACGGTGGCAACTTCCTAGGTGGGACGCACTGGAGAGGACCTTCCTGGAGTGTCAGTCTGTGCTGATGGAGACCCTCTGGAGACCCTCATAAGGCAGAATAGCAGAAAAAAGGGAAATGCAAACCCAGGTCAGGTACAGAAGTCCCCAGGGTCTAACGGCAGTCAAAAATATTCCATCATATTTGGATCATAAAACTCTACGTCCATCTGAAGGAAGTTCACAAAACTTTTTGCAGGAGACACACGGAGAGGACAGTCCCTTCCAGGCTGCTGTCCAAGTCTAGACCCGACTCACACATTGATACCAACTGGCACGGCAACGCATCTGGGGCGTCTCTCCTAATATTTAAGGCAACTTCTCAATTTAGGAAATCATTTTAAAGCTTTCTCTTTTTTGGTGGTATATTGCTGTGTGATATGAATTTACTAAAGTAGCTGATACCACTTACAGTGTGGGCATGAAATTCGCGCTGCAGCGTCTCTGATGTTCTCAGGGACTGGATTTCCTTGTAGAGCCTCTGCCTCCCTGACGGCCACCTTGAGGTTGAATTGTGCCACAGGCTGCGGCAGAAGTGACCTCGACTTTGCCCCAAGAACTGTCTCGTGCAGCTGCTCAAGTTGGCAATCCTGACCCCCAGTGGTCCCCTGGCTGTGCCACTCTGTGGCTGCCCGTGAGCACCGATGTCATCCTGTTTTCACACTGTATCTTTCCTCATGAATGGACAAGGGTTTATCTCCACCAATAACAGCAGAATCAAGCTGTCTGTGTCCACATTTCAAATGCTACAGCATCCTCCTCAGGGGCCTGCCTCCTTCCTCTCAGGATACCTTCCAAACTGTCCTCTGCGTCACACCCAGTGGGAGGGTTTTGCAGTGTCAGTCAGAGCTGCCTCTGTCCTGCTTAGCAGACACCAGTGTCCTTGTCTTGTCCTAGTGCTGGCCCTGACCTAGAAACCCTGCCCGGCCTGGCCACCTCTTTCCATGTTCTTTCTTTTGCTAGAGTTAAAGACCTGTGATAGCCCATTACCACACACCGGCCACAGCCCCCCCAGCCATTGCACTCATGGCTGGCCCCCTGCAGGACCCTGCTCCCAGCACTGGGGCTGCACTTCTCCCCAGGCTCCCTCCCCGCCAGGCTGCCCCCCTGGGAAGGAGTCCTGGCCTCCTGGAAAATCTCAGAGTTCCAGCTCACCCGCCTTACAGTCAGGGGCCTTCCACTCAGACCTCGCTCGGTTACCGTTGCACATCTTTCCATCTGGCAATATGAGAGTGGAACTGAAACACAGTCTCTTATCGTACTTCTCATGATAAATTATATCAAAAGTTCACAAAGCGAAGCCAAGGGAATATTAAGCAATCTCAGTTCTTCACCTGTCCCGTCGCCCTGTCTAAAGTGCTCTCATGATCTCCTGGGTTTTCATTGTGAAGCCAAGGAAGGGAAGGCACAAGAGAGGAATTTATAACCTTCCCCCAAAACCCTGGAATTGCATGCACAGCATACCCTTGGGATCTCAGTTCATTATGAAGTGTCTTGAAGAAGGTTCAATATCAGGGCGAAGAGAGACTTTTTTTTTTTTTTTTTGCCATCCTATGTTCCATCAAATGTCCTGTTTTTGCAGATTTCTCTAGTATCTGATGGTTTCTGATTTCTGCTATCTCAAAAAAGTCCTAGACAAATAATGTTATGTAGTAGTGTGTGCATGTAAATGTAGACGAGTGTGTCTGTGTTTGGGTGTGCATGTGAATATAGATGTGTGTGTATTTGTGTCTATATGTGTGTGTGCATGTGAATGTAGGTGTGTGTGTGTGTGTGTGTGTGTGTGTGTGTGTGTGTGTGTGTGATTCTCAGGAGTGGAACTGAAGGTCCAAGTAAAATGCATTCACATATTTAATAGATAAATTCAATTTTGTCCCCAAGAGAATTTCAAAATTTTGTATTTCCAACAGCCATTCTACCAGTGCAGCTCCTTTAGAGAAGATCTTTCCAAAAGATGAATTTGGCCAATCTGTTATGTAAAAACCCAAAGCAAGCAAACAAAAAAAAAACAACCAATTTTGATGAGCTACATTAGTACTTTGACTATAAGTTTGATATTTCACATGAATATCCCAAATCCTGGTATTCCACACCCACAGAATATGTCTTGTTTGTTTTTCCCATTTTTCTGTTGTGCTACCAACTCATTCCTGTCAGTATCAGGGATTTTGTTCTGGTTTTACGAAATACTAACCTTGAACTATGAGCTGAGTTGCAAATATTTCCCTGTTTGCAGATTTTTAAATATATGCTTCTATCAACCTGAGGAAAATACTTTTCATTTAGTTGTATATTTCAATCCTCAACATCACGAACCTTATATTTTAAGGAAATACTTTTCTTTTACAATTATTTGAAAGGATTTCAACATGTTTTGTTCTAGAATTTCTTTCTTTTTTTCTCAAAAAGCATAATTTGCCCATAGGAAGTGGTCACCTTGTTTACAGTTTGTTGCAATAGATTAGATATTTTCAAGGTAAACGTTCATTCACGGCAACATTATGTATCAAGAGGAAATAAAATCAGCCTCCTAAAGAAGAAAGAAAACCGCCATGGACGTCCTGCCTGGTCTGTGTGTGGCGCACAGCTGGCCGTCCTGCTCACACCCTGTGCCCTTTGGGAAGGGGCCTCTGCTGGGGCTGAGGGGCCTTGGCAGCCCTCTTGGAGGCAGCTGGCCGCTGGAGCTGTCCAGCTCTTCTGTGCGTGCTGGTTCCCGCTCGGCCAGCTCTGGCTATGGCTGAGCTTGGGCAAGCGTGTTGCCATGGTTACGGGTCTGTCCATCTCTCCCTGGGCAGTCAGTTTGCTCCATGGGTCCTGAAGCTCTGCTGGGGGTGGCTCTTGCTGAGCTGATGGTTCTATCATTGCAGCACCTGTTCTTACTCTTGTAGTTTTCTTTAGGGTAAAAATCAGCAGCCACCCCTGACTTCTTTGATTAGTGTTTGTGTAGTATATATTTTGATTCTTTTACTTTTTTTTTTTGGTACTGGGGATTGAACTCAGGGGCACTCAACCACTGAGCCATATCCCCAGCCCTATTTTGTATTATATTTAGAGACAGGGTCTCACTGTTGCTGAGTCTGGCTTTGAACTCATAATCTACTGCCTCAGCCTCCCAAGCAGCTGGGATTACAAGCATCCGCCACCGTGCCCAGCTGATTCTTTTACTTTTATCTACTTATACCATTATATTTAAAGTGAATTTTTTTGTAGACAGTGTATACTTGGATCATTTTTTAAAGTCTATTTGACAACATTTGCTTTTTAATTGTTCTTTTGACAATTAATGGCATCCAATGTAATTATCAATATAATTGAAATTAAGATTATAAGTTTCTTATTTGTATTCCATAATTTTAAATTATTTTTATGAATAATGTTTTAATATACAGTTTATATTAATATTTTAAAATGAAAAAAGAAGCAATTAAGCCCTTTCTCCTGGTATGAATTATTTAAATCAGATCATACCAGTTCCTGAATTGGGGTCTTGAAACACTATCAGTCAGAAGGGCTAGTGAGAGTCAGCCAGCTGAGGAGGGTCAGAGCAAGGCCACTGTTTCTGTTATGTGTTCTCACTCCTGGAAACTCTTGTTATCAACAGCTCAGTCTTTGTCCCGACACCTATCCAATAATGAAGACAGAGTTTTGAGAAAAAAAAAAAAGAAGTTTTATTGCTTTGCCAGGAAAGGAGAAGCACAGAGGACTCCTGTCCCAGAGGCTCTGATTCTGTCAACGGGGGAACAGGGGACTTTCAAAGAGGTGATTCAAAGCTACACTCCGGGTGTGCCCTATGGGGGTCATAATTCACTGGAAGACTTGGGAGATGGCTGTTCTTGGGTCTTCTTGCAGTGTCCCACGTCTGAATTAATGCATTCCTGTGGTGTGGGAGCTCAAGGACAGCTAGGACAGGAAGAATGCAACCTTGCTCCCTCACAGCTAAGGAGCAGGAGGGGGAAAATAGAAAGAGGGGAAAGAACATGTCAGATTTAAAGCAACCCACAGAGGCAGAGCAGTCACAATGTGGGCTCCGTCAGGTCTGACAGTGGCCTTGGACCACGCCCCAAGCCATGCAGGGCGTTGGATTCCATCAGTCTGACATCTCAGGGAAAACAGAGCCCTCTTCACTGTTGTTGGCCAGTTGAATGGATTAGCGCTTGTGAAGCCCAGGAGGTGCACACGCCTTTAAATCTGAAGCAAGGACCGGAAGAGGTAACTGAGGTTTCTGTTAGCCAGCTTTTCTTTACTGTGATGAATACAGAGGAAATCAGCTTAGAGGAGGAATTATTTGTTCCAGTTATGGTTTCAGAGGTTTGGGTCCAGGATTGTCTGGCTCCATTGCTGGGGCCTGAGGTGAGGGAGAACCTCATGATGGAGAGGGCGGCATGGGGGAGCGAGCAGCTCACCCCAAGGCAGCTGAAAAGCAGGGACGAGATATCACCCTCAAGGTTGCTCGCCCTTCAACCAGGCCCTGTCTCCTGCAGGTGCCTTGACCTCCCAGGGTCCACTCAGCCAACAGGGGACTAATCCACTGTGAGGTCAGAGCCCACACTATCCTATCACCTGCCCATCCCCATCCCCAACATTCCTGCCCTGGGGACCAGCCTTCAACACGGGACACTGCAAATCCAAACCATAACAATGTGGTACTCAACTTTGCATTTAGAAGGTGCGCATGCACGTGCACACACACACACACACAAAATGGTCTTGTTCATCCAGATCCCATTTTTGCACAGGGGGTGTCCTGTGAGTTTAAAAAGTGTCTTAAGCATTAGAACTTCTGTCTCCAGTTCCATGGTTCCTGAAGAATGCCCTCGTGGGCTCGTGGGGTAAGAAGCGTGCGGACTTCTCACCAGTTTCCCCCATGCTTACATTTCCTTGTGAAGGGAGAGCTTCCTGAGCCCTGGGTTTGGCAGTCACTTTGGTGCCATGAGGTCAGAGGACCAAAAGAAGAGGTGCTTTCCTACACACCACGGGCACTAGTCAATTCCATCTGCTTCTTGGGTACTCAACAGGAGGCAGACGAGATGGCTCTGTGACCTAACAGGATCACTGGCAGTCAGTAGGGCTCACCGGGACGTCACTGATGGGCTTTGATGTGCAAGAACTGACCTGACTCTTCCACCGTGTGCACACATCATGCTCATGGTGTGTAGCCATGAAACGCATGAGTAGTTTCCAGTTCTATCCTGATTTATTCACCTAGTCATTACAAGGTCAATTTATGGTGAGAACTCAGACAACCAAGGGCCTCTATACTTTTTGAGGAAATAAAAAGTAGGATTAAATATGCAACCAAGAAATGTTTCCCAAATTCCCTAAAAAACATACATATATACACATTTGTGTGAGTACAAGCTCAAGAACATACATGCAATGTACAACTTATATATGTACACACAAATATGCATCTGTGCACACACACACAGACACAAAGACACATATACAGGTCCATGCAAGCTCACAGTGGCGTTAAAGATGGATTTCTCCTGACATACACATCTGTATTTCTATGTTTTTTCTTCCAGTTCTTCTGCAGCTGGCAAATTCAAGACTGCTCTTTCTATATCTTTGTCACTGTCCCCAGATCCATGATGAACACTGACAAATGCCCATTCTCTTTCTTTCCTGGGATATGCCCCACCTGCTTTTCTTTTTTCTTATAATTAATTAATTTTTGCTGACCCAGAGTATGCCTTTATTTTTGTGTGTGTGATAATGTGTTTTAATTTCAAATCTGAAGACAATTTTTTAAAAAGCCTAAAAACTTAATGTAAATTGTCTGGAAATTATTTTTTTAAAGTTTATATTAGGGGAAAAAGAAAAAAATAAAAAACATTATCTTTCATTATTGAAGAGCTACAATTATTTTCCTTAACAGCTATTATCTTAAAGACCAGGGCATGCATTATATGTGTACACACACACACACACACACACTCACACGTATCATATATGTAGTTACAGTAACCTGACATATAGTTTGGTAAAACTATATTATTATTTGCTCAAATGAGAAAATTAGATCAGCATATGGATTTGGGGAGGACGCCCCAGTCCACGATACTGTCCATATCCTATTATTCATAATTTTGTGTTTGAGAGATACATTCTCCAAGCCATCCGCAGCTCTGTGTTAAGTCTTTCGCTCAGTGTTGAAGTTAATTCCTGCATTGTGATTGATTCTGCTCTGGATGTGTACTGTTCTGCTGATGGGATTTATGCGGCCTCAGATTTTCCTGATAATCAGAACCTCAATGACTGTGACTATGATTCTCTCCCTTCTGTGAGTTGTTATCTGTGGGATAAAGGAAAGTGAGATCACTGTGTGTTAATGATGGCACATCTTCATTTTTGAGTGATATTTCAGATCAAAATGCAGCCTTTCCAACCTCAGAGGAAACATAATAATAAATCCTATAGAAATGAGGCAAATATCATAAGACCTTCTTTCTTGGCCCCTCCAGACATGCCCTGGAGCTCCCACTTCAGCTTGCCTGGAATTCAGAGAGGAAGTGCGTCCCTCTGACTGCAGTGGAGCACAGCCCCAGTGCTCTGGGAGCTCCTCCCCGCTGGGAGGCTGGTGGCACTTCTCAGGGACATGCTACAGGAAGAGGCAGAGCACAGAGCCAGTCGTGAGGCTTGTGGGCTCAGAGCCAGGCTGCACGCTGCTGTCACTCCAGGCCACCAAGGGTCCACAGGGACCAGCCAGGGCCCCTATAGAATTGCCCTCGTCTCCTCCCTCAGTCCACTGTTTCCCAAAGGATGATGCAGAACACAGTGAAAACTATTTCAGGCTCACTGAAAAGAGGGGACGTCAGACAAGGTGAAACCACTGATCTTCTCCCTCACACCCAGGATGGTTGAAGACTCTCAAGAGAAAGAAAATTTCAGCATTTCTGGTCCTTCTAGGTGGGTCTGAGAACTGGGGCTTCAGGGGGTGGTAGGGAGCTAAATGTCTGTGGAGGGGGGTCGCGTGGGTTGCCGAGGACCCGGCATGTTCAGAACATTCTTTCCCTCTGTGTCAGTTCAGTCAAGCAAGGAGCTCAGTGAGGTAACCCTACATGTCCTTTTAATTATTTCAAGATTTAGAATCTTTTAAGTTGCCACATCATGGTTTATATTTACGGGGTCAGTGTGACAATTCCATGTACATACACAACTGGTGACGATCTCATCAGGGCAGTTAACATCTCTACCTTCTGAGTTTGCCATTCTTTCTACTGGGAGCCTTCAAGCTCTGTCTCCCCTGAATCTTACTGGAGCAAGCCTGGAAGCCACTTCAGCAGAGGTCAAGGCTCCTCTGTTCTGAGATGACACCTGATCCAGTCCCTAAGGCAATGATGGTCCAGATGATCATTGTCAGGAAGCTCAAGGACCAACTGTCTTCACACTGTTTTAATATGGAACTTAATGTAAACATATTTATTACAGCTAAGAAAAGGTCATTAAGCTTCTTTACTGGGAAAAATTAGGTTCACCTCAAATAGTCAGTCATCTTGCACAGAGAATATTCAGCATAACTGAAGACAAACACGGAGAACTGTGGGAGGTGAGCCCTTTTTCAAGCTTGCCAAACTTGATTTCCCTACACACTATGCTAAGGACACCAGTGCTCAGCTGAAAGGACCTCTGTGGGGGCGACAGGCACTGGAACTAGAGCATCCAGGGTGACTCGTGGGCATGCTGGGTTGGATTGGTATTATTATGCACATAAAGTAATGAGTCTGTTTTAGAGAGAGAATTCTCTTGGGAATCACAAAATCCAAATTATTTATTTTACAATGAGAAAGACTGGGGCCAAAGAGACCCAGAAAATCTGTAAGTCAGCATCCCCGCCCCCCGCCCCGTGGTCCTCACTGTGGGGCTGTTTTTCCTTCCTGGGAAGTGAACTCACTTCTCAGGTTTGATAGCCAGTGTACACACAGGTCACAGGAGGAAGCATCATCAAAGGAAGAGGATTATTTGGGGTTTAACAAAAATTACCACAAGGCTTAATTTCCTTCAGGACAAATAATTTTGAAAACACCAAGTGAGTGTGCGATTATAATTAAAATATCGGGCTGGGGCTGGGGCTGGGGCTCAGTGGGAGAACACTTGCCTCACACGTGTGAGGTACTAGGTTTGATCCTCAGCACCATGTAAAAATAAATAAATAAAATAAAGGTATTTTTATATTAAAAAATATTTTAAAAAGAAAAGAAAATGTGCTGTGACTGCAGACTCTGCAGGAAGGTGGTGGCATCTTGCCTGACACAGTCTGGCTGGTCACCTGAGGGGAGGGAGGGAGAGTGTGGTGTTAGAGTCTGTAAACAAGTCAAAATAACACCTGGCATTTTGCCAGGGGAATGTTAGAGTTCGTAAACAAGTCTGGATGGTGCCTGGCAAAATGTCAGAGGGAGTGGTTTGAGAAGTAACAAAACCGAGCCATTAGGTGTAGAGATTCCTGATTGGTTGACTGATGTATCTAGTTTATGCTAATTAGATAAGCTGTGTGGAATGTATAAATACTGCTCCTGTCCTGCAATAAACGGCTCCTACTCCTGCTGTATCAACGTACACAAGTTATTCGTCCCCCCCCTGATTATTCTGCTGCAGCCGGACTGCGGCAGATGGTGGCCCGTTACGGGGAGCCCCGGGACACTCGGGGGTAAGTGACGAAAAAAAGCTGCCCGTCCATAGATAGGACGGGAGCAAATCTGCTCGTCCCTAGGCAGATAGGGCGAGAGGAAAAATGGCCATTTCGAGAAAATGGAGAAGATTGATACAGTATGTTTGTGTCTTGTTTTGTCTCAGTGTATTGTATTGTCTTTGTGATGAAAATATGGAAGGGGTGAGAAGTAAATTACTAAGGGAAGAAGGCACCCCAGTGGAACCAAGAATAGTTAGGGCATGTGTTGATAAGAGCCCAGGAACTCTAGTCAGAAAGAAAAAGAAAGTTCAGAAGAAGAAGGATTATCAGGAAAAAAGTTGCAGCAAAAGGCTATTACTAAATACTTTTCGTTACCGGAGGGTGCGTGAAGCGGAGAGGCGGCTGCCGAGTGTGCAAGCCGGTCACAGCGCAGCAAGGATTTTCCAAGAGGCGGCGGCGACTGGCTCTTCCCCGCCTCCTGGCCGGGGAGCTGGCTCTTCCACTGCCGCGAGCCCAAATCTAGACCTGACCTGGAGGCACAGTCTCGCAGGCTCTTGCTCCCTGTGCCCAGTAGCAGTTTGAGTCCGGGACACTCCCCAGGGCCATCTGGGGCTGCCCAGGCACTACAGCCAGCAGAAGACGCTACTGGTGTCCCTGATGTTTGGTCATTTTCAATGCCAATAACTAAGCTACAATGGTTCTCCCACACCTGGAAGCTGATGAGTAATGAGCACCATTAATGCTTATTTCAAATGCAAAAAAACCTTGAGCTAATGTACTAAATTGTTCCGAAGGTTGTTTTCTTAGTTAAATGCTACAGGATTTTCTTTAGCCATCCGGAGTTCCTGCCTTCGTCCCAGTGCCGGTAAAGACCAAGGTGGAAGAATTTCCAGTGTTGCTGAAAACTGGAGGAGACTTCGGCTGAGAAACGGACGAAACTTGGATCAAGCTAGTTGCCTGCAGAACTTACCTGGACTGTGATTTAAGCTAGCTGCCTGCAGAATTTACCTGGACTGTGAGTTAATCTATTGAGACACTGCTTTACCTGGACTGAGACAACAAACTGTAATCTATAACAAATTGTAACTCGGTATCTTTGCTAACAGTGTCATTGCTGGTATAATTTTTCCAAGGGCTTCTTGCATGGAGCCATCAATTGGCTTGGTATTGTGGCATTTTGTATCCTCCCTTTCTGTTTGTAGCAGGTTATTTATGGTGTTTGTGTAAAAACCACTATGGTCGTTATTTAAATTAAACAAAAGGGGGAAATGTTAGAGTCTGTAAACAAGTCAAAATAACACCTGGCATTTTGCCAGGGGAATGTTAGAGTTCGTAAACAAGTCTGGATGGTGCCTGGCAAAATGTCAGAGGGAGTGGTTTGAGAAGTAACAAAACCGAGCCATTAAGTGTAGAGATTCCTGATTGGTTGACTGATGTATCTAGTTTATGCTAATTAGATAAGCTGTGTGGAATGTATAAATACTGCTCCTGTCCTGCAATAAACGGCTCCTACTCCTGCTGTATCAATCTACACAAGTTGTTCGTCACCCCCCGGTTATTTTGCTGCAGCCGGACTGCGGCAGTGTGGGAGAAAGAAAGTCTCCTGCACAGTGTGTTTCTATGCAGCCTCTGGGGCAGGAACGGTGAACATTCTCCCATATTCCCTGTGCTCCTCCAATGTATCATCCATAACCACTATTGTTTATTCATTGTAATGATACACCTATGTGATTACAAATTTCCTTTCCCTTTTTATCTCTCCTTTTTGCCAAAAGCTTTACTTTTCATTTTTCCTTTAATTAATTAATTAATTAAAATATTTGGCACCTGGAATTCAACCCAGGGGTGCTTAACCATTGAGCCACATCCCCAGCCCTTTTAAAAAACATTTTATTTATAGACAGAGTCTTGCTTAGGGCCTCGCTAAGTTGCTGAGGCTGGCTTTGAACTTTTGATCCTCCTGCCTCAGCCTCCAGAGTCACTGGGATTACACGTGTGTACTACTGTGCCTTGCAAGCTTTAATTTTTATACTTTAAATTTTATACTTTTGTGATGGAAATATCAGACCTGAATGAAATTATAACATCATTATGAGGAAAAGTCTATGCCTGGGGAAAGGGTTAATTCTCCTATACTGTGTAACTCTCTGAACGCTGTACAAACGTAGGTACATCACTTAATTGCTAGGCCAATTAACCTCTGTCAACTATGAGCTTATAGGCTTAGTTCTTTGGGAGGGAACTTGAGTTACTGCTGCCTGTGGTGAGGGCCACTTCATGAGAACACTCGCAGGTGTTGTACTGTCCTTGTTCTACAACCATGAACTATTTACCCTAAGTTCCCCGTGCATGATCTTCGGTCACGTAGGCAAGAATTCAAACCCACCAGTGTTGGGACGCTTATGAAATGATGTCAGATCTCCCATCAAAACCCCTTGTAACATCAGCTCGGGGCCCAGAACTTCAGAGCACCAGCTCATTTTGGTCCACAGGCTTAAATAAAGAAGTTCTTAATAAATAAGCAGGAAGTTCTTCAGCTCTTCTAGTGGTGCTTGGTCTCTTGCTGAGTGTGATTTCTATAACACTTTCATTTAATGCATTTAATAATACAATAAAAACATTTTACTCTCTGTGAAAAATGTTACTAGGCAGTAAGAACAAGATTATTCCCTCTTAGAGCTGCTTTAAGTTCAATGGGTTATGCCAATAACTTCACTTATTAGTTCAGCTAATGAGTCAGGATATATTCTATAAAGTTGCCAACATTATTGTGAATACGTCAGGTCCACTAAAGGACATGTTTCTCAGTTTTCTCCCTCAGCCTTCTCAGCATTGCTGTGACGTGCATCGGAGTGGAGCTGGGCAGGTCGTTGAGCCTGCTGTGTCAGGAGAGCCGTGGGTACAAGCATTATTGCAGAGCAGAGCTGGACCCTGCACCAGCGGTGAGCACACACTGTTGGTCCAGAGCAAGGCTCAGTGGGAACCTGTCACGCGTCCGCCCTCCCCTTCCCTCCATCAGGTCCACAGCATGGTGGCCATGGCCAACCACACGGTGGGGATGGAGTTCTACCTCACACCATTCTCCGAGGCCCACGAACTCCAGCTTGCATATGGCTTCCTGTTCTTGCTGATTTACCTGGTGGCACCGGTGGGGAACCTTCTCATCATCGTCCTGGTCACCGTGGACCAGTGTCTCCACACCCCCATGTACTTCTTCCTGAAGAATTTGTCCCTCCTGGATGCTTGCCTTGTCTCAGTCACTGTCCCCAACTTCATTGTGAGCTCCTTGTGCCACAGGAGCACCATCTCTTTCCCAGGATGTGTCTCACAGGTCTTGTTGGTGATTCAGTTTGCTGGGACTGAGCTGTTCGTCCTCACGGCCATGTCCTATGACCGCTATGTGGCCATCTGCCACCCCCTGCACTATGACGTCATCATGAACAGGGGGCTCTGTGTGCGGATGGTGGCTGTCTCCTGGTTCCTTGGGGGCATCTTTGGGGTCTTATACTCTGCAGGAACTTTCTCTTTATCTTTATGTGGCTCCAGAAAACTCCCACAATTTTTCTGTGATGTCCCCTCTCTGCTGAAGATTTCTTGCTCAAAGTCACATGTCACCATTGATGTTACTGTGGTCATTGGAGTCACATTTGGACTTTCCTGTGTTCTGTCCATTGGATTTTCATACGTGTACATTTTCAAAACTGTCACAAGAATGCCATCCTCACAAGGACGGTCAAGAGCCTTCTCCACCTGCACACCCCATCTCATAGTGGTGACCACATTCATAGTGACAGGTGTCACTGCCTATTTGAAGCCAGTGCCGGAATCCCCACATCCTGTGGACTTTCTGGTGTCTGTTCTCTATTCCGTGATGCCTCCGTCTTTGAACCCTGTGATATACAGCCTGAGGAACAAGGACGTCAAAGTTTCTCTGTGGAAGATTCTATGGAAACTGTGTCATAAGTATTATTGGGGAAACAAGAAAACTAGTTTGTAGGAAGGATCAGTGACATATCGCTGGCACTGGAGATGCAAGGTCCGTAAGCTGCAGAGACAGTCACCTCCAGCCTTGGGAGGCAGAGGAAGCACACCCAATGGAGACCCCAGTCAGGAATGCAGCTCTGCTGGGGTTCAGCATGATGTGAGCGTTGCTGCCATTCTAAGTCTAGAAGCTATAAAATAATGAACTTCTTCTGTTTTAGGATAAGATGTTGGTGACACCGTATGACTGCAGCAGTATGAAATTAGCATGAGCCTAAAATCTTTGTCCCTGCAAATTCTCTTCAATCATACCTGGTGCGAACAGGTTTGCTGCCACTAAAGTCTCAGAAAAGCTGAGGAATGTTGGAAAGAACACACAATTCTTGCTCTCAATATCTTTACAATATGGCAGAAAATCTTTCATTTATGCCTATATTTTCCTTGTATTCACTCATATTACAAATAAAACATTAATTTGTTCTCATTTCTATTTTGTCATCAGCTTTATTATTATGAAATCAGATGTTATAAAAACTTCATCAACCTATCATTTCCTCAATTCTTGTCTTCGTTGTTGTTATGGATATTCTAGCAGTTAAAGTTGGTATTGATTGCCAGTTATTTTGCCTCTATTTTATCAATTTATCGATGCCTTCATCATTATCCATACTGCCCTTTTATATATTTTAAACTTATCAAGACACATTCTTATTGTGTGGGAGACTGAAAGTCTAGTCTAGTCTTTGTGGAGACACTACACAGTCAGATCAGCCCTGTTGAGAGTTTGCAGGCAGCCAAGCCGGGGCTTGTGGACTAGAGGGAGATGGCCCAGCAGTGTTCCCCTGCCTGAGGACCTGTGCTGTGTGGGGAGACGACTTCACACTGCAGAGAAGGGGCGGGGGCTGTGAGGCCGGGACGCTCCTTACCAGTTCTGGGTGCCTATGGAGCATACCAGCCTGCAGAGCTTCCCCACGCAGGCTTCTTCTCAGCTCTGGGAGAGGAAATCTGATACCAGGGCAACGTGGTCTTTCCTGATGAGCACCCAGCATGGTTGGCTGATGGCTACGCCTCCTTGACTCCTCATGTGGAGCAACAGGGCTGGCTTGGACTTCTTGTAGGCACAACCCACCCCCATGATCTAATGATTTCCCACAATCCCTAGAACCAAGGACCATCTACTGGGGATCAGTTTTCAGCCTAAGTATTAGGAAATGTAAATATAAAGGTTGCTTTTCAGCAGGCACTGATGTTTAATAAGGAGGATCAAGGGCAGCCAAGTTCTTCCTAGGCTCAGGGAAAAAAAATTTTTTTTAAATATTTTTTTAGCTACACGTGGACACAATATCTTTATTTTGCCTATTCACTTTTATGTGGTGCTGAGGATCGAGCCCAGTGCCTCACATGTGCGAGGCAAGTGCTCTGCCACCGAGCCACAACCCCAGCTCTGGGTGAAAAAAATGTAATCTACCAAGATTTGCATCACAGGGACAATTCCTCAATTCTGAAATAGTCATT
This sequence comes from Marmota marmota marmota, assembly GCF_001458135.2. Classification (NCBI taxonomy): domain Eukaryota; kingdom Metazoa; phylum Chordata; class Mammalia; order Rodentia; family Sciuridae; genus Marmota; species Marmota marmota. Next base: position 265,889 of record NW_026003318.1, on the reverse strand, counting down.
TCATTCAAATTTGGGTCAGTGATGATTTCTTTAAACTTTGTTAATTATGTGACATCTATTTTGACACATTGATTCTTATTTGACAATTTTCACTTTTCCCCCCACAGCATTGCTCATCTTGGTGGGATTTATGGGCAGCCCACTCCTTCACACTTATGTTGAGGTATCCAATTAGTCAGATACTGGATTTTGATATGCACATGGAGCTCTCTGGACTTTCTGTGCAAAAGAATTCATATTTTATTTCTTTAGATATATCACAGAAGAGCTTGATCCCCAATTCTGAACTTTAAAAAAACATTACAATTTTTTTTAGAGCAAGGGAAATAGAATTCCCCAGGCCCTCTCCTCCACGGAGACAGTGACGTCACAATAACATGTGACAGCACCGGGTACAGCTGACAGGGTGCAGCACCCAGGCCTCAGTGTGCTGAGGAGCTCTCTGCTTGTCCTCTAGAGCCCCTCTGTGGCCAGCAGAGAGAGGGGCTATTGGGAGAAAAGTCCAACTTGCGGCTTCTCCCTTGGGGAAGGGAAGAGTGTCCTGTGCATTCAGCATCCTGTGTTTGAGGGCATTTTGAGTGGCTGGTTCAGCCTTTCTTGAGTTGCAGCTGGGAGGGGAGCTGGCACTGTGGCTGCCTCAGCACACAGAGCCAAGGTGAGTACAGCAGCCGCTTCCAGAAACTGCATCACCACAAGAAGATGCTAGCCAGGGCTGAAAAATTATGAACTGTAGGGGGTGGGTGGTGGGAGGAGGGGAGAGACTGCAAAGAAAATGGGGGTGGGTGGAAAGACTTCAACTGAGATTAACACACAAATGCCCAGAGAAGACAGGTCCTCAGAAACATTAACAAGTCCTCCCTACTCTCTAGCTGGCATGATTGGTGCCTTCTCCTGTGTGAACCACTCGTAAAGACTTTAAGAGGTGTTTGATTTTTCATTGCAAATGCCCAAATACCAACAGTGAGAGAAAGAAAAATCACAAAATTACAAAAAAAAACCCCATGAAACATGAATCAATAAATGCAACAGAATAAAACTCCAGAAACTAAACCTAGAGACACTGAGGTTTGTGAATTCCCTGAGGAGGAAATAAGAACGACCTTAATATCAAAGTTCAATGTACTTAAAAATAACACATGCAGATAACTAAACAAAATCAGGAAAATGATGCTGTCAATAAAAAGAAGATATCAAATTTTGATTTGAAAAATACAATAAGTGAATTGACAAATTTACTAGAGGTATTTAATAGCAGACTTGAACAAACCCAAGAATCAGCAACCATGAACACAGGTAATTTAAGATTATCAAGGCAAAGGGGGAAACAAACTAACAAATAAACAAAAAAGAAAAGAAAAAGAAAAATTAAATAGAGCAAAGTGAAGATAAAGCAGGGAACTGATGGGGCATTAGCTTGTGGATCAAGGGAATTCCCAGAGGAGAAGAGAGGGAAAGAGCCAGATGTCGTAAAAGAGAATCGAGGTGGAAAAATTTCAACGTTTTAAGAATGAAATGTATGTACAAACTTGTGAAAATCCAATAAAATAAATCCAAAAAAAAAAAAAACCTATACCAAGGCACCTTATAAGAAAACTTCCAGAAGTCACACAGAGAACCCTAAAAGAGGGACAAAGTGACTGGGCAGATAGCAGGGAGCTTCCATTGTATTATCAGCAGACTTCTCAGCAGAGACTCCACCAGCCAGAAGGGAGAGGAGCAGCATATGCAAGACTCTAGAAGAAAAGGAGCTTCCTGCCAAGTAGGATTCCCGCAGCCAAACTGCCTTCAGAAATAATGGGAAACCAACTTTCCTGAGCATGTTAAACATGACTAGAGTGTCCCCAAATGCCGCAGTCCGGCTGCAGCAAAATAACTGGGGGGTGAAGAGCAACTAGTGTAGATTGATACAGCAGGAGTGGGAGCCATTTATTGTAGGACAGGAGGGGTATATATACATTACACACAGCTTATCTTAATTAACATAAACTAGATACAGCAGTCAAACAATAAGGAATCTCCACACTTAATGGCTCGCTGGCCTTACTTCATAAACCACTCCCTCTGGCAAAATGCCAGGTGCCATCTTGTTTACAGACCCTAACACCCAAAGAAATGCCAACAGGAGCCATTCTAGTGGGAATGAAGCAACTCTAGATGCAGCATCAGAATATACAGCGCCAAAGCTCTCAGGTGAACGTACAGAAAACACGGGTTTTCTTTACTACTGTAATGTTGGTGTGCAAATCACTTCTAACTATGGTGTATAACAACATAGGAATGCCTAAAATGATCACAAAACCATGATACATATATATTATGAAGAGATGGGATTGTGACATCAATTACATGAAGCTGAAGAAATGCAAAAAAAGAAAAAAAATAGATGGTGTATGTTATTTCAGTACAGCTATCAGTCAAACACAGATCACTGTAACTTCAAGACATTTTATCTGATCCCCAGGGTCATCACAAAGAAAACCATTTGTGGGAAATGTGTAAGAGGGAACAAGACTCCAACTGTGTGACTACACAACAGAGCAAAGGCAGGCAGCCACAGAGGGAAAGAGGGGCAGTGAAGGAGGAGGGTGTGGCGCAGGGGTGCCTCCGAGGTCAGTAAGTGGGGGGCCTGCAGAGCTCCGGGGACCAAGGGCACCGTGCATCCTGTCCATCACCGCACTTCAGAGGAATCGATCAAACTCTCCAGGCAGAAGGCACAGGCAGGTTAGATGGACATTTTAAAAATGAGACTCACCTTCCTGCTCAGTCTGCAAGGAACTCAGGTCAGCTCCGAGGACGTGTGAAGGCTCACATGAAAACCGTGAGGAAGACCTCCACGCTGGCCAGCCCAGGAGGCAGAGGGGCCATAAGGTAGCCAAGGAGGTTTCAAGCTGGAAGCTCCACAGGAGAAAAGGCACAGGCCCTGCAGTGGCTAACGGATGGATCGCTATGAACAGAAACCACAGCCCCCAAGCCGCCGAGGAAATAGCGGCAGGCTTCTTCTCTCAACCAACCAGCCTGTTCACCGCCCACCCAACCGCACACCGGCGTGCGCCCGGCTCCGGCTGCAGATCACCAGATTCGGTTTAATCCGAGCGCCCTGCCCAATCTCTGAGATCTCCGAACACCAGGAGCGCTGGACGTGTGCTGACCATCTTGTCTCTGCACCCAACCAACTGCGCTCTTCCCATCACCTGAAGCACCCAAGCACGTGGGCCAGGAGAGCGGCAGCCAGACTGCTCCAAGGTCAACGCCAAGAACAGGTTCCCAGGACCGGGAAGACGCTGAGGTCCACACTGAGTCTGTGAAGAGGAGGAAGGCCCCGCCGATGCTCCCCTGAGGTCAGCCACAGGGCACTGCGCGGGGACAACTGTCTATTAAAGGTCAAGCTTTTGAAGACTCTGAATTGTCAACGACACCATAAAGGCCTCACAGGGGGCCTCATAGGCCAGTGTTCCTGCTGCAGCTTGATTTCTACAAGATACTTAACTTATTTTCTGTCAATATATATGCAAGTCCCACTACAAAAAACATTTTAAATTACTTTTGTCTATTACATACAAGGTTTCATAGACTGGAAATGGGAAACTAAGTACTTTATAGCCAGGCTCAGGCTGGACTGGGAAATTTTGGTAGACTATAAACAAATAGAAGATTTCCTGAGGTGGGTCATAGGAGAAAGTTTCAGAGATGCAGTGCTGAGCACCCAGTCTGAAAGGTATGTCCAGTCGACAGCAGGGGCGTTTACTACAGCCCTGTGTTGCGATATGGGCAACCGAGCACACCACCTGCCTTCGGCATGCTGAGCGCTGTAGCCATCTCCCCTTGGCTGCGAGGACCAACAGAAGGGGTGGATGTAAAGCCTGCACACAGTGAAGGTGGTCAACAAGCATGGCTTCCATCTTCAGGAAGGAGGCCGTGAGCAGACTGGAGAGGGAGCTGAACTGTTCCCTACTGTGAGAGCTGGAGAAGAACTTTGCACCTGTAGGGTTCTGGAAGTGTTACATGATCTGGAAAGTCTGGAGAAGGTGGGATTTATCACAGCATTAGAAGCCATGCCAGATGTTACTTTCATAAATTACAGAACATTATTAGCACAATATCAGGAATTTGTACATTAGATATAAACAAGTTTTGGTTAAGAGAAAAGTGCCTGCATCCAAAAATATAATTTGCATGCAAAGAAACACAGATGTGACGGAATCATATGCTTAAATCTGTAATGATATAAAGTACATCAAAGGGACAGGTATAATGGTATACACCTGTAATCCCAGGTATTCAGAAGTTCAAGGCCAGCCTGGGCAAATTAGTAAAACTCTGTCTCAAAATAAAAATAAAAAGGATTGGGGATGTAGCTCAGGAATAGAGTGCTCCTTAGTTCAATCTCCAGTACTTTAAATATATCAAGCATAATTTGGAGCAAAAAGTGAAACTTGTGATAGATTTAAGTACCTTGTTTTGAACTGCAAAATTGTTAAGGTCATAATTTTAAGTTAAAATAATTTTCACCAAATAGTGAAAATCAGAAGGGCTATATAGTCAAGTTGAATCCATAAAGAGATGCAAGGAAAACTCTGAAATTATAAATCATTAGCTAAATAAAGGGAAACCCAGGAAATATGGAAGTTTTGAAGAGATAAGAGCTTCATAGAAAGCTCACGGAACTTAGGAACAAGAATCAAAATCAAGAGTATAGTAGGAAACCTTTGCAATTTCCATAAGAGTAAGATATAAAGTGAAGGGGGGTAAGAAAAGGCTTACTGTCTATGAAAACATACACCCTGAAGTTGTTGCTAAAAGGCTGTGCAGCATTTCAATCTCTAAGTAGAAATTTAAACACTTCAGTAGATGCAGAACAGCAACAAAACCCTGAAACTCTGGGTGCCAGCTTTGACTTAGTTCTGTTCCCATTGCCATTGCCGACTGCTTCTAACCCTCCTGAGGACTTTGCCCAGAGCTGACCGGATGTCCTTGTTCCTCAGGCAGTAGATGAGGGGGTTCAAGGCTGGAGGTACAGTGGAGTAGAACACAGACACCAGCAGGTCTACAACGGGGGGCCCATCAGCCGCCGGCTTTAAATAGGCAATTGCACCTGTTCCCAGAAATGCGCTCACCACAATGAGGTGAGGCACGCAGGTGGAAAAGGCTTTGGACTGGCTCTGCCTGGATGGGATCTTTAACACCGTGGACAAAATATGCACATAGGAGACCACAATGCACACTAAACACAAGAAGGCATAGCAGACACCGACGGCCACGCTGGCCTCGATGGTGGTGTGCTCTGCAGAGCAGGTGAGCTTCAGCAGGGCAGGCACATCACAGAAGAACTGATGCACCCTATTAGAACCACAGAACTCCAGAGAGAATGTCCCAGCTGAGTACAAGACTCCGAAGGCCCCCCCATTGATCCACGACAGGGCCATCAGCTGGACACAGAAAGCGCTGCTCATGACAGCCTCATAGTGCAGAGGGCGGCAGATGGCCACATAGCGGTCGTAGGACATGGCTGTGAGGATGCCAATCTCCGACCCAGCCAACAGGACCACCAAGAAGAGCTGCAGCACACACCCCAGGAAGGAGATGGAGTCCGAGAGCGTGAAGGAGTTTAGGATGGACTTGGGCATGGTAGCAGAAATGAGACACAGGTCCAAGAAAGACAAATGCCTAAGGAAAAAGTACATGGGGGTGTGGAGACGGCGGTCAACAAGCGTGAGCAGCAGGATGACCACATTCTCCAGTGCAGCCATGAGGTAGATTATCAAGAAAAGTGCAGCCTGCAGCCACAGGACCCAGCCTTCAGCCAGTCTCAGGAGCAGGAACTCCACCACCAGCGTCCGGTTCTTCATAACTTGAGTCAGGAGCCAGTGTTAAGAAAAAAGTAGGTAAAGCAACACATCAGCTAGAACGTCACTTGCTCCTTAATTTCTGAGAAGAGCAGAGGTGATCATAGTGAGGGAGAAAGCTTCAAAATGCCAAGGTATTCACATATCTAGTGGACCCATGAGTCAGACAACAAAAATCTGCAATATACCGGGACTCAAGTTGATTGCAAAAAAACATAAGAATTACAGATTCTTCTCTGATAATACGAAATGATTTTGGGGTAATTTTTCCCACTGATAATTGCAGGTTTGGCGACATAATTGTAATTGTAACAGGGTAATACCTTTTTATATAAATAGCATCCTCCTTGTTTAAATTTTTGTGTGGTTGAGAAGTCTTGAATAAAACTTCTGCTTCTTGTGCACTGCAGTCTTTTAAATAGTTGCTAATTTGACCTAAATCAAGACCAGCAGTTGGCTGAAGCTGTTGGTTTCAAGCAGGATCCTAAAGAAATGTTGGGCTGGGGTGTGGCCCAGTGGTGGAGCACTTGGACAGCACGTGCAAGGCCCTGCCTGGTTCAATCGCCAGCACCACAAAAGTAAAAGAGGAAAGGAGAGGAGTGAGGAAGGAAGGAGGGAGGGAAGGAGGAAGGAAGACAGGAAGGAGGGAGGGAAGAAGGAAGGAGGAAAGAAAGACAGGAAGGTCTTTCTATTGTTAGCCATTTCATATCTTGAGAAATGTAGCAGTCAATTCAGTAGAATCTTGACATCTGAGAAAGAGGAAGAGTAAAATAAAAATAAACTAAAAAAGGAAATATTCATTATTATTAAGTGATGCTGTTATTTATTGTTCACTTCTTTTCTTTTTGAAGGACATTGAGAAATTAAATTTAAAAATTCCTAGACTCAAACTAGAATAGTGATACAACATACCTGAGCCTCTGGGACACTCTGAGGGTGGTTCTTAGAGGAAAGCTTACAGCGTCAAGTGCCTGTGTTAAAAACAGCAAGATCCCAAGTAAGCAACCTAAAGCTGCACATCAGGGCCCAGAAAAGCAGGAACAAACTAGTTTCAAACATGGAGAAGACAGGAAAACATCATCACAGCCCAAATTAATGAAACTGAGAATAAAATGTGGGGATTGGCACCAAAACAGACAGGAAGACCAATGGAATAGAATAGAAGGCACAAGGCCAAACCTACATAGATACCACCACATGACACTCTCCAAAGGTCCCCAAAGCATAATGTGGAGAAAGGACAGTAGGGCTGGGAAAACTGGATACCCACATGAGCAAGAATGAAACTCGATCCCTGCCTCTCACCCTGCATGAAAATCAACTCAAAGAGAAGCTGCTAGAGACAAACCGAGACCTAACGCTCCAACACGTTGGCACAGCACCAGCTTCCTCAACACAACCCCTGAGCTAAGGAAACAAAACCAGGAACCGGGAAGTAACGCCGACCAGATTCTCCCTGCACATGTATGGGCGTACCACATGCATCCCCATCTTGTACATAACTATGATGCACCAATTTAAATAAATAAATAGAAGAAAGACCTGTAGATAGAGGAGGGATGGGGTTAGGGTGGAGGAGAGGGAAGGGGCTAGTACTGGGACTGAAATGCAGAAAACTGTGTCATGTGCATTTATGAATATGTCAAAATGAACTCCAATGTCATGCAAAACTGCAATGCACGAGAAATTTTTAAAAAGTAAGTTAAAATGTGAAATCTTCCTTGTTGTAAAGTGATCTTACATTTATTATCCACTTCTCTTTTATTTTGAAGGACCTTGATTCCTCCCCCCCATACTTTCGTTAAATAGTGTAATTCTTTGGTGAAAGTGCTATTTCAGTGTCTATTTTGCTTCTTTAATGTGGATATTAGCATAGTTAAAAAAAAAAACTAGAAATCCATACAAATTATTTTGAAAAAAAAATGGTTTTCAAAAACACAGTGACATTTTTCATGACAACAGCAACTCCTAAGACTAAGCCAGGTGACGATCATAACATTCTAGGCCTGATGTGATTAGCACCAGGACCAGCTCGTGTTAGACATGTTCTCTGCACCCAGTAGAGCAGCAGGCGTGCTGCCACCAGGACCAGGGGCCTCTACCAGAGGCCACTCACACATCCAGGCTAGGGAGGCCTGTACCTGTTCTTGCCCCTCCATCATCCTTCACCCAGAGCCCTGGATTCTGCTTTAGCATTGCCTCAGGGACACGTTTTCTCAATGTCAGAGGCTGCTTCCATGTACCCTGATGCCAGAGAAGTGGACTTTGCCCTCCAGGCTCCTGGACTCCTCCCACCCAAGGCTTCCCCAGCCTTGTCCTGCTCCTGGGCCTTCTGACAGGTGCCTGTCCCCAACACTGCCGTTCACCCCAGATAGACAGCTTCAGCAGTGCCGCTGTTCAGAATGGGGTTCCTAACTGCTGTCCTGGTTGGCCTGGTCTGTGTTGGCAAGGCTCATCCAGCTGAGATGAGGGACATGCTCTCCTAGTTCTCCAGGATGGTGGGGCACTCTCCATCCATGGAGGACGCCGACCCAGAAGGCTTATCCATCCCTAGCCTCTGTTCTTCCTCTCCACCTGGAGAGACAGCTCAGAGTCTCACCTGTTCTTTTTTTTTTTTGGCAGGGGGAGGGTGTGGGTAACCAGGAATTGAACTCAGGGACACTCCACCACTGAGCCACACCCACAGCCTTATTTTGTATTTTATTTAGAGACAGGGTCTCACCGAGTTGCTTAATGCCTCGCTTTTCCTGAGGCTGGCTTTGAACTCGTGATCCTCCTGCCTCAGCCTCCTGAGCCTCTGGGATTACAGGCATGCGTCCGTCTTCTCTGTTCTTTATCTGGCTTCTGCACCCGCCAGTGCCAGTGTGGTCACTCCTCACCTTAGACAAGTGTGCAATCTGAGCAGCGCAGTTTCACTCACAGCCAAGAATCAAACCCCTGCTTTCACAATAAAACAAAATGAACATTTTAAATGAGAAGTTCTGTAGTGTAATATTAGGATGTTATTTGGAATAGTAACATTTTAAAAACCAAAATGTTAATAATTCTATTTCCACTATGCAAAAAAAAATGCTTTGAAGTTGTTTTGTTTTAACAAATTAGGGTGTTGGTGAGGATTAGTCATACTTTGATGTTAAAAACGTGCACATAATAAAATGAGCCACAAAGCACTCAACAGTGTGGGGCTTTCTCTCGCTCCCTTGGACTTACCTGGACTTCCAGCAGGATGCTACAAGATGGCTTTCTCTCGTGTGTTCTTGTTCTGGTGCTGGGATCACACCCAGGGCTTCGCAAGCTACATCCCCAGCCCCAAGGCCCTCTGCTCAAATGCTCTTGGTTCACGTTTGTTTTCAAGGATAATGAATCAATAGGAGAAAACTAAATAGGTGGTGGAGGAAAGAGCAATTGGTAAAATTGGGCATCAAATTTATTTTATTTTTAGTGAGAACCAGATGAGAATAATGTAAATCAAAGAATGAGAAAGTAAACTTAAATGTGATGGGGCTCTTGTTTGATTGGTGTGGAACTAGGGATTGAGCCCAGGTTGCTCTATCACTGAGCCAGGGTCTCGCTAAGTTACCAGGCTGAACTCAGACTTGCCATCCTCCTGCCTTAGCCTCCAGAGCAGCTGGGATGACATGGCACCTGGCTCATATGAGGTGCTTTTAAGAGGCTAGAAGGTGAGAAGCTGTATTGAAACAGCAACCAAGACACCCAGAACTACAGACAATACTACCCCACACCCAAACACACACAGGCACAGTGCACATACACGCATGCATGCAAACCTGTGCACACACATATACACATGCACACACACAAGCACACGCAAACACACATGCATGCACACCTGTGGACACACAAGCACACACATGTACATAAGCACACATGTGTACACACAAGTATGCACAGAAGCACATGCACATATGCACACACACATACACACATGCACACAAACATTCACACATGTGCACACACAAGCATGCACACCGGTGCACACAGGTGCACACAGGTACACATGCACACACTTTTCCACACTGCTCTCCAGAAGGTGTGCTCTGAAAATCAGCCTAGGCTTTCATAGTCTTCCTATCAAGAGAAACAAGTCCTTTCAGTTTCAATAGTAATGACATTGTTTACTTAAATTCTCCAAGAATGCATTTCTCTTCCAACTTTAAAGTTGAAAGACCCATCCGCAAAGGAAACCTCTGGCTACCTTGCACACTCAGTGTGCTTGCTGCGGGAAGGCAGCACTGGCCCCAGCACGGGCAGCAGTGGGGAGCCTGACTCAGTTTGCAGCTCAACCCCACACTCTCCTCTCTCCTCTGGCGAATGCCAAGCTTGGAGCAGCACTGGGGGCAGGTTCCCAGCCAGCCAGCTTCCCTCATGTCACCTCCCTGTGCTTCCAGGTTCTAGAGCGGGCAGCAAAGCCTCTGGAGTCTTCCCACACCACATTAGGCTTCGATGGCAAGTCTCCACCCTGGAGCTCACTTTGATTGCTTGAACCACACTCCTCATGGCCACGTAGGAAGTGAGTGCTGGAAAGCCTGCTGAAGCCTCTGTGGGTTCTGCTTCACAGAGGACACGGCACAGCAAGGCTGTGCCCCACTGTGCCAAGACACTAATGGGTCCAGGGAAGCTCCACGCGACGGGGCAAACGTGCAGCTGTCCCATCCAGCCCTACAGAACCGGGGCATGGAACAGCCCTGCGTCCCCGGGGGTCTGCTGCGCCCACAGAGCTGGGGTAGGGCCAGGTACAGACACCTCTCTACTGTTCATATACAATGTTAAAGTAAACTCCCACTCTGGGCAGGAAGAGCAGGTGAGGGACAGACAGGATGGAGGAGAGAAGTGAGGGCGCAGGACAGGAGGGCCGCCGTTGCTCCCTTGGAGCCTGCGCTTCCTGGAAACGCTTCCCGTGCCCAGGAGGGTCCACGGGAACTTCCCACGTGAGAGCGGAGCCCGGCTCCAAGTCCCACCCTCCCCTCTGCCCCTCAACTCACTGTGGCCCCGAGGCCGTCCTCCACATGCAAAGTGTGCTCCCACTGTCAGGCTCCCAGTTCTGGGGCAGGAGAGCTGTGCTTAGTGGCCTTGGTCTCAGGCACTTGTCCAGGAGGGTCAAGTCTTTAAAGCCGTAGCGAGCATGCCTGTGTGACTGCCCCGGCTGCTCCCGAGGCGCTCCTGGCTGCACTGAGATCACTGCTCACACCCCAAGCCCAGGAGGCCAGGCCTTCACCCCCCCCCGCCCCCAGACTGAGCCCAACCCACTGCCCTTTCCTCCAGCCTGCAGAGCGGGGGCTCCCTCTGGGTCTCATTAGGGTAACTCTTAGTAGTTCCTTACCTATTTGCTGCGTGTAGGTGACAATCATGTCCTAAGACGCCCATTAGCTTCTAAAGCATGTAACAACTAATTTATATCTGCATGCCCACTTTCTTCCCATTGGCTGCCTTAACTCAGCTCAGTTCTTGTGGAGAGGGACACTGACCCACAGTCCTTGGAGGTGGGGGTCTGTCGTGTGGGCTGTGTTAAGTCCCACGGCCACTGAGCTCTTTTCCTCTCTCCCTTCATGCACATCAGCTTTGTCCTTCCTCATGCTGAGTAATACTCCATTGTGTAGATGTGCCACATTTTCTCATGCATCCATCTGTTGATGGCACCTGGGCTGACGCTGTAACTTGGCTGGTGTGAATTGTGCGGCTATGACCACCAAGTGCCTGTGGAGCTGACTTTAGTTCTTTTGGATAAACACCAGGGAGTGGGACAGCTGGGTCATCGGATGTCTCCATTTCCAGTTTTCTGAGGGATCTCCATACTTCTTTTCAGATCATTCGTACTCATTTTCAGTCCTGCCAACAAGGTGGGAACTTACTTTTCCCCACGTCCTCAGCAACATTTATTATTATCTGCATTCCTAATAATTGCCTTTCTGACTAGAGTGAGATGGAATCTCAAAGTATTTTTAAAGTTGTAAATGGACACACAGAATCTTTATTTATTTTTATGTGGTGCTGAGGATGGAATCCAGTGCCTCACACACACTTTACACTAGCCCCAGCCCCAGCCCTCAACATACTTTTGATCTGCATTTCCTGGTGGCTAGGGATGGTGAACATGTTTCATGTATTTGTTGGCCATTTGTATTTCTTCTTTCGAGAAGTGTCTTTTTAGGTCTTTGCCCAGGTATTAACTCAATTGTTTGGTTTTGGTGGAGGTTATTGCTGCTGTTGTTTTTGGTGGGTTTTTTTATTCCTTTCTAAGTTGTGGATATTAATACTCTGCTAGAGGAGCAGCTGGCAAAAATCTTCTTTCCAATCTCTTCATGCCCCTAATTGGGTAAAGAATTTGTGGTATAGATACTCAGCCCCAAAGAAGAATAAAGTTCTGGCATTTGCTGGTAAATGGATGGAGCTGGAGAGCATCATGCTGAGTGAAAGAAGCCAGACCCAGAAAGTCAAGGATGGAATGTTTTCTATTATATGCAGAAGCTGGATAAAAATAGGAGAATAAGGGAATGGGGAAATCTCTTGAAAATAAAAGGAGATCAGAGGAGCATGGGGGGAAAACTGTGACTTTCACCTTTTGTATACCTATAAAGCATGCATTAAAAAATAACTACAGACAGAAGGAAGCCTGGTAGACAGAGGAAGGGCAGGGATGGGGGAGGGTCAGGGAAGTACTGGGGCTGCAGTGGGACAAATTCTATTTACTGCTGCATGATTGCCTCACACGACTCCCAATATCATGTATAAATCACTCAAAAAAACCCCATAAAATTCCTAAATTTGTTAGTCAGAACTCCAAAAGAATTCAAAAGATATGTTGGCATAAGAAACGGCTTAAACAAACCCCAAAAGCAAAAGCCTGGGAGGAAAATATTGGTAAGTGTGACCGAGTAAGAATTGGACTTGTTTTTTAACAATAAATACATGATGTTGAAAGACAGTCTCAGACAATAGTTTAACAATGTGTAACTATCAGTTTGCAGGATTCATAGATAATATAAAATAATTTAAAAACACAAATGAATTGATAATAAAGCACATACATGTGCAATTTAGAGAAAATACCCAGAAGGCAAAGAAACATTAAAATTTGATCAAATTCAGGAATGAAAAAGAAGAGCCACAGTAAAGTCCAAATTAGACACTCCACTATAGTTATTAGAAAAAGTTTTCAAGTTCTAGCAATACTAAGTGCCACCAACATCGTGGGCAAAGGACAGTGACTGGTGTGGGTCCTTGTGGATTCCGGAGAGCAAGGGCACTCTGAGATCATGGGGTCTGTGCTCCTACAGGATACTGGGTGTGGGGCGGCCAGGCATGGGGCAGCCAGGCCTGGGGCTGTAAGACAGACCATGATGACTCCTAGGCTGAACCCAGAACTTAAAAGGGTTACGGAGAGGGCAGGAATAGCAACCTCCAGACGTGCACCATGAGGCATCACTGCAGGTAGCAATTGTATTCCTGGAGCAATCAGCACCAACAACGAATCTGGCAGTAGAGAAAACTCCCATTTCCCATTCTTGACACCCTGATTCTTGTGAACTAGAGTTTGACAAATTCATGAAATGTTGGTGCTCCCAGACATGCCACCCATCTGGCACCGTTTAATGTGGGGAGGGTGGCTCTGAGCTCTGAGCCAACTGCCCCATAATTTTTATTAAAAAAATTGCTTCCTAACAAGGATAGTTTAATTCTTATCCCACCAACAGTGTTTTGTAACATGAAGTTCTAATTTTCTTTTCACTGTTGAACAATCAACTCTATTTCAGTGGTAGGAGGTCTCAACACCATGAAACTGAAAGATTTAATAAAAATACAATGAGGACATTATAGTTGGTGCTTTGGGACAATATCTGGGCATGAAATATTACTAATTTGTCTGTTAGTTCAAACTTCCTGTCTGATTTATTTTAGGGGATAGAGCCCAGGGCCTTACCCATGTCAAGCCCAGTCCTCCACCTTTGATTTAGAGATGTGCTTAGGTTTCCTTTACACTTTAATTTGTATTATTCATTCTAAAAACAAACAAACAAAAACAAAACAAAACAAAAACACTACTCTCTGTTTTTCAGATTTTATGAATGATTAACATAGCCAGAGAAATACCCTTTTCCTTCTTTGGTAACTTTGCCATTTAGATTTCTCTCTCAAGTGAAGGGAAAGGTTCTGAAGCCTTGATCTGGGAAGATTTAGTAGAAGGCCATGTCTTGGTGAACTGACCCCAAGTACCCGAGGGACAGACGGAGCCTCCTCCCACAGGGCTCCCCATATCTAATTACTCAACAGCAAAGCATTTCCATGTGAGGCTCTGAATTCTCACGAGGCGGAGAAAACATAAGATAGCAGGAGGCAGGTTGGCTGTAAGGGGACACAGCAGGATAGGACCAAAGGAACAAGGAACAGCCTGAGAGGTCTGAGGACCAAGGAAGATCCTGCCAAAGCATCCTGCATACCAGGAAAAGCACCCATGGAATAATGAGAGGCCAGAGGAAAGAGGGTGATCTAAGTCAGGAGGGAGGGGAGATGGTGATCGAAGTCGGGGAGAAAACCATGGATGGGAAGAGCAGGGACAGGTGAGTGTGGAATGGCTCTGGGTGGGAAGGTGCTGCATGCCCCGGGGTCGTGGGAGGGCCTCTGTCTGCACACTCCACACAACTCCACTCCACACGCTGAGCTCTGTGGCCAGCCACCAGTGACCTCCTGTCTGCCTGCAGCAGAAACAACCTGAGTGCAGTCATTTTCAATGACACGTTGCTTTGTGTATGAGAACAGTTATTATCTCTATTCATTTAAACTTTCTGGGTATTTAAATTACATATCATATCTAGTCAGTAAATCATCATGCATTTTTTAATAAAATGAATAACCCTGGTAATTAATTTTAAAAATACAATGAAAATTTATTCAAAAGTAATAATCAAACAATGTCTTTCTCTGATTTTTAAAAACTCTTCAGTCATGTGCCAAGAACATCTTAGAATTAGTTCAAAACCCATTCAACTATAGAGCGATAGACACATAGATTTTTAGAGATGACGTAATCACAGTTTCAAACGAATCTTCCTGTGTTAAAAGCTGTGCTCTGCCATGGGACCCCAGGGCTGGTGAGCACCACTCCACCTTGGGCAGGTTCTTTACACCTGTGCTTGTTCCTCGTCTATAAGAGTCTGTGCTGTGCCCCAGGGTCCTCAGGATTCAGACCCAGAGCTGGAGATCTGAGGGCTTGTGGGCAACCACCAGGTGCCTAGAGGACAAGGGGACGTGATCTGAGGGTGGTGAACAGGAGGACATGGCCGGGCACTTGTTCTCTGTGCAGCATCTCTTCCCTCTGGGAGCAAGGCAGGCACCTGCCACCTGGGGTTACCAGAGGAGGAGGAGGAAGAAGAGGACAGGGGAGGATGGGGAAGGGTCTGTGCCTCTGCCTGTGCTCGGCTTCCTAGTTCATCTGCACCCCGAGGCCCATGCTTGGGGCATGGGTACTGAGCCCCAGCTCTGCCACAGGCTGGCCTGGGTTTACAGTCCAGGTGCTCCTGGGCTCCTGTTTCCCAGGAGAACAGAACTTGTGTGCTCGGTGCTCGAACTGCAAGCAGTCGTTACAGTTGCAGACTAACTTTTCCTGTGAATGACACAGGGCTGAAACGTGTAAGCTTTGGGAAATTAGGGAAAGACATTATGTAGCACATTTTGCTAAAGAGTATCTTTTCTCTGTATTTCTTCTTGTCTGAGTCACCCTTGATATATAGACCAATTTTCTCTTCATTAAGATAATTAATAATCTAGGTTTTTTTTTTTTTTAACTACAGTGGGTATGAAAGAAATCTTTTCCCTCCACTTATCTTAGACTCACTGGCTGGAGCCCTGCCAATTAGAGAAAACACAAATTTATAAAAGAAAAGCACCCTTCAGTCTATTAAAAAGATCCACGCATGTGGGAGCACTTAGGTGAGTAGCTCAGAGGAGGGGTCTAAACGTGGACTCAGGCAGCGTCCTTACAAAGAGTGAGTGTTCAGAGTAGAGGCAGACAGAGGGAAAGCCCAGCTTCTGGGGGTGGTGACTGTGGGAACTGCTGAAGGCCAGGGTCATTTCTGCACGGCTCGTCATCGGGGCTCCTCTGGGTCCCTGGGCTGACAGTCATCACCTTGGGGACAGGTCACCCTGTCCCGGTGGAGCCAGCAGCCAGGGAGATTTCCTTATAGCTCCTATTTATTTCCAGCTGCCTTCAGCTCAAAAATAATCCTATCACCAGAGGAGCATATCTGGGGGTGACATGCTCTGTACCCTCCCTTCCGCCAGCCAAGCAAACCTGGGCAAAACACATCACTCTCTCAGCTTCAGGGTATTTGCCTCCGACTTTAATTGGTCTATAATAACTGTACAAGTCCAGGTACAATGGGATGGTTTTATAAAGGAGAAGGCTGCTAGACCATTCCTCAGGTGTGGTCCAGCCAGTTTCCACTTCCAGAAGCTGGGTAAGTGCAGACCCACAGATACCACCCCCACCCCCAGAGGATGAACTACACCTGCCCTGGACTCCACCCTCAGGTGCCTGTTAAGGCCTGAGAAGCACTGCCTGGAGGAGGTCAGAGGCCCCTTCTGCCGGACGTTAGGTAGACCCATGCTGTGGATGCATCAACCCGCCCAGCCTGGGTTCTTCATGTGCTTGTTGACACAGGACATGTGCAAGGAATTCTAGTTTCCTGGAGGAAGTGTGGCACGGGGTGGTGAGGAGGGTGGTACTGGGGACGGAAAGCTCCTGTTCTCCAGAGAGCTCGTGGAGTGAAGCCACCCCGATCCTGTGGTCTCTGCTCAGGAGTCTGCCCCCAAGTGCAGGCTCTGGTCACCTGCATGCCTGACAGGAACAGCTTACCAATGCATGTTAAGTGGTGTCCAGGGTGCACTAGAGAATGAGAATGACACTCAGAATGACATCCTGTTCTTAACCGGCTCCCTGCTCCCGCTTCCCCGTGAGGGTCAGGATGTCCCCGTTGTGTTAAGTGCTTTGTTCAATATGGACTTTTGCTTCTTTTTTGTGAGAAGAATGCATTGCCTTAATAAATTTAAATATGAAAAAATCCAGATCAGAATTCTTATACTTGACCTCTGAAAGTTCTTTATGGGGACGGAGCTTATAACCTAGAGAATCAGTTGAGAAGCCAAGCCTACCACGCGTGATTAAGGTCAGCACTTATGTCTGGGGGCTGCCTTCTGAACCCGTGCCTTCATTCCAGGGTATCAGAGTGCTGGTGGGCTCAGCTAGCACGGAGGAGGCCCAGACGGGTGTGATTCGTGGATGTGGAGTTTCCTGGGCTGTTGGTTGGCTGGAGTGATGCTTTCCTCTGTGCTTTACTATCATGTTCACCACGCCTGGCTCCAGTGTGAAGCCAGCGGTCAGCAGACACCAGCTTTCATGAGTGCTTCTCTGTGAGTCCTTCCAAGGGATGGTCAAGGCTGTGTGGCCCTCTGCCTCCTGGTCTGCAGGTCCTCTGCCATGGATGCTGGCAATGAGACGGAGGGCAGGGGCTTTCTGCTGCTGGGCTTCCCGGGGCCCCAGGCCCTGCAGCTCTCGCTCTTCCTGCTCTTCCTGGTGATGTACATCCTCACAGTGAGCGGCAATGTGGCCATCTTGCTGCTAGTGAGCACCTCCCGCCAGCTGCACACCCCCATGTACTTCTTCCTGAGCAACCTGTCCTTCCTGGAGGTCTGGTACACCACGGCCGCAGTGCCCAAAGCCCTGGCCATCCTGCTGGGGAGGAGCCAGAGCATCTCCTTCATCAGCTGCCTCCTGCAGATGTACCTGGTCTTCTCGCTGGGCTGCACGGAGTACTTCCTCCTGGCCGCCATGGCCTACGACCGCTACCTCGCCATCTGCTACCCCCTGCACTACGGGGCCTTCATGAGCGGCCTGCTCTCTGTGCAACTGGCCCTGGGCTCCTGGGTCTGTGGCTTCCTGTCCATTGCACTGCCCACGGCCCTCATCAGCGGCCTGTCCTTCTGTGGCCCCAGAGCCATCAACCACTTCTTCTGTGACATTGCGCCCTGGATCGCCCTGGCCTGCACCAGCACGCAGGCGGTGGAGCTGGTGGCCTTTGTGATTGCTGCCGTGGTCATTCTGAGCTCCTGCCTCATCACCCTGGTCTCCTACATCTACATCATCCGCACCATCCTGAGCATCCCCTCGGCCAGTGGCCGCAGCAAGGCCTTCTCCACCTGCTCCTCACACCTCACCGTGGTGCTCATCTGGTACGGCTCCACCATCTTCCTCCACGTGCGCACCTCCATCAAGGACGCCTTGGACCTGACCAAAGCCGTGCACGTCCTCAACACCGTGGTGACCCCAGTTCTCAACCCCTTCATCTACACCCTCCGCAACCAGGAGGTCAGGGAGACTCTGCGGAAGAAGTGGAAGAGAAAATAGCTCTGCAGCACAACTGCGTCCTGTCACGGCCCCCGCCACCTGCCCGGGGCAACAAGTGGGAATGCAGAGGCTTGAAGGCAAGCAGCCGTTGATTCGTGGAGAGAGAGAGGAAAAGAGGGGACACAGAGACAGAAACCCTGAAGACCCAAACCAAAGCACACAAAGCGGGCATGCTGGCCATACATCCATACACAATGGGAACAGCAGCTTTTAAGACTTTAAAACAGAACTTAAACCTCATACATTAAATTAGCTCTCCCCCTGGCTTTTCTTTATAAACTTGGGGGCAAGTATACAGACGGAAGGGGGCCTTGCCAAAGCTCAGGGCCCATCAAAGCAGGCCAGGTGACCCCTGCCACTCAGGAGGCAGGTGTTGGGAGGCAGGGCGTCCCTCCCAGGGTGCTTCCCCCTTTTCCATGCCCAGCACCGCCATTGCGGGCAGAGCTACGAGGCTCTGCTCTCTGCCTGCTCTGGATTTCTGCCAAATGCCACTGATGGCAGATGACCCCCTCACAGTGACGAACTCTGAGTGAAGGGCTGACATGGCCAACCGTCTGGTGTGGGTCATGGAGGCTTGGCTGTGAGTCATAGTCCCACTGTCACATATGGTCTGGCTGTTGTCACTGTGAAGCCGGGCTGTTGTTATGGTGTGGAGGTGAGGTGTCTCCCCAAGCTCTTGCTAATGCAGGGGCAGCAGAGGGGAAATGGCTGGATGGTGGGAGCTTAACCTAAGCAGCCCATCCTAGATGGAAAGGACCAACTAGGTGGTAGCTGCGGGCAGGTGGGCGAGGCTGGAGGAGGGGTCACCCAGGCCTGGAGGGTGCATCTTCCTGGGCCCCTTCTCTCCCCTCTCTGCTTCCTTTCTGCTGGGATGAGCTGCCTCACCAGGGGCCCAGAGCAGGGGAGTCAGCCATCGACTGCTGGGACCTCTGATACCGTGAACCCAAATAAACTTCCCTGCTCTAGGTTTTTCTTGTCTGGTGTTTTGGTCACAAAAATGGAATGCGACTAACACAGCTGCCAGGCTCAGCCTTGGCGGCAGGCATGCGGGGCTCACAGAGGTCTGAAGTCCCCAGAGGTTGGGGGAGCATGGACTGGGTTCCAGGAGACCTGCATGTGACTGCCTGCCTGTAAGCCAAGCCCCTGAGTGTAAACATGTCACCCTTAGAGGACTGAGTACTTCCAGTCCAGCGTCATGTGGAAGCCTGGAGTCTGAGCTTATGCCACCTGCACAGAAGACAAGTTCAAGACCCAAATCACCATTAAAGCAGGATTAGGTCCCCGACACCCCACGATTACACAGACACAAGCAATAACTGATCCACAGGATTTCACAAAGTGGGGCTTGTGGCTGCCCTCTTCTGCCTAGACGGCAGGGGGGCAACAGTGGGGAGGCTGCAGATGACAAAGCCGAGCCCAGAAAAACACGGACACCACAGAGGTCAGAGGCACAAAAATACGTAAAGGAATTGAAATTTTTTTCAAAAATGACAAACATATAGTTTACTTATAAATCAAGATATTTAACAGTTAAACTAAGTAAGAAATGATCAGCAAAAGGTAAATTCATAGAAAACTGAGATGACATTTTACGTTTGTTGACTGGGAAAAGAATCTTTTGGTGATGCCATGTATCAGCCTCACAGAGGGGAACCTGGTAACACCTAGTCAAGATCACAGTGCCGTCCCCACCATCTGGAGGTCAGCCTAAGCAAATACCCCCAGGAGATTTCTATGGATAAAATGTTATTGACAATATTAAAAATCAGAAAGCATTCAAATAAACCTCGGTACAAAATGGATAAATGAATTCTGAACCATGCAGAAAATACAATATCCCCAAATAGTGTGCAAGTACAACAAGTGCCGAGCGTCTTCTCTGTGGCTGGCATGCACTTAGGACATGTGAGTGAATAAGATGGAGAAAAATGTACCCTTACACTCTGCTGGGAGGAGACAGAAGGTAACTAAAGAATGAGAGATTATGAATGTGTTCAAAGATGATAAGTGCCCTGGAACAGATGCATCGGTAGGACACAATTTGTGTGTGTGTGTGTGTGTGTGTGTGTGTGTGTGAGAGAGAGAGAGAGAGAGAGAGAGAGAGAGAGAGAGAGAGATTGAACCCAGGAGTACTTAACCACCAAACCACATCCCCAGCCCTTTTCATCTTTTATTTTGATACAGGGTCTTGCTAAATTGCTTAAGCCCTCACTAAACTGCTGAGGCTGGCTTCGAATTTGTGATCCTCCTGCCTCAGCCTCCCCAGCTTCTGAGATTATAGGTGTGTACCACCATGCCTAGCCCAGGAAATGTTTTGAAGTCAGTCATTTGAATTAATTAAAAAAAATTAGGAGACAAAACAAAAAATCCAAACAAACAAACAAAAAACACTATGATATTTAAGAGTGTATTTGAATATAGAAAACATGCAAATATGACTGAATGCAAACCGGATTCATGGAACTCTGGCTGTGCTGAGGGAGGGAAAGAGGAAGACTGGATTTGCAGAACATAAAATTTTTCATCTGCAACTTGCTTCTAATGAAAAAAATCTGAAGCAAATCATTTGAGTCAAATATGAGGAATTTATTCTGAACACAGTGGAGAAATAAAGGAGGAAGGGATGTGAGCAGCGTGAGGGGGCAGCGTGAGGGTCTTCAGAAGTGGAGGTGGCGAGCTGGGGACACACAGGAGGGTCTGTCCCACCCCTGAGAGCAGTAGGGGTCGATGGGAGGCGCCGCGAGCGCCCTGGCTGGCCGCGTGGTGAGGGCTCCACTCCACAGAGTGCCCTTCTCTACAGCTTAGCTTCATGGCTTTGAACAGGGAGATCTTGGGCATCTTCCAGGTGAACTGCACAAGACTCCACCCAGGAGGGACCTGCCAGGCACCTTCTGCTCCACCCCCTCTATCTTAGGTGGCCCATTAATTTTTTGAAACACTTCTTATCTCTTTTCAAAACGACTAAAAGAGTAAATCTCACTGTAAAAAAGATAAAGTGCAGCAAATTATATTTCTTGCACAATGATTACGTCAAAATAAACCCCAAGACTATGTATAACTATAATATACTAGCAAATACATAACAACGTTATTTACAGTTTTTAAAAAATGACAGATGAGGTGAGGGCTATGTTAACTAGATTGATTTAACCACTCTGCACCGTATGCGTATATCATAACATCACATTCACGCCCTTACTCGAACACAGCTGTGACTTGCCAACTAAAACAGTGCTGATAATATTAACTATAGTAATGATGAGAAGCTCTCTGTGCCTAGACTAGAATGGTTCGTCACAGGTGGCAAAGTGTCCCGTTCTGCAACCACAGTGTGGAACACAGGTCCCCAGGTGCGCTGAGATCAATAAAGACCAAGGGAGAACGGGCGGGAGACACATCTGCACCTGAATGTGCCAACTGCTCCAGACACCCTGTCCCCGGGACGTGGGTGCTTTCCTCCCCACTGAGACCTGTCCATCGTCTTCCTGTGGAGACGGCAGCAGGGGACAGCACTGAGAGGCCAGGAGCCCTGGGGAACGCCACCCTGCCCCTGAGCAAGGCCAGTGCTATGGGCGCTAGGACACTCGGGCGTCCCCTGCAATGTGGTGGGAAGGCTGTTCCCTCTCGTGCCATAGACAGTGTGAGAGGACAGGTGTCCCTCTCACATTATTGTACCCTGCGGTGGGGGTGTTCTGCTTCTGTGGTTTTCACTAAGAAATATGCTAAGTGTCCCAACCAACAAGATTTTTCTTAGCTCATCAAATTTATTTTTCCAAATAGCGGGTTGTCGTATTGCAAAATATATGACGTTTCCAGACTCCGGGGTGTTGTCTGGACTCGTGCTTCTTCCGCCGTGCATTTACCAAGGAGATGTGTTTAAGAGGCAGTCGGTTCTTTCCTTGGTGAATAAACATAAGTGACTCCGTGACTAAGCCTCCATACTGACGTCCGCACAGGACCGTCCTGCACGTCTGACCCTGGAGTATTCAGATGTTTATTTGTATAATTAATTCAATGTTGTTGTTTTTTTTTTTCCTGTTTGGTCATTAAAAGATGAGAAAATACCTTCAAAACGTTCTCTGATCATCACTGAAATTTCTGCCATTCCACATAAAAGTGAATTTTTGTTGTACTTTCACTTGTTTTTAAAAATATTTTTCTCAAACACTTAACATACGGTGATGTCACAAAAACGGGCCTGTGGCACGGGGAGCTCCAGGGACCTGTCCTACACAGAAGACCACTCTGTTGTCAAGACTGTCAGAAGGAAAGTGGAGGGACTGGGATCTAAACTGTGACAGTGACGTCACTGCTCAGTGAAGAGGCAGGTCAACCCCGAGGGAGCAGCTTCTGCTTCACCCCAGGCCCAGCCCAGGGGCAGCTGTGGGTCGGCCACACCCTGCGCATCCCTCCTTCTCAACAGAATGAGATCTTGGTGTTTTGAGGCAGCTGGCAGTGCCATAGGGGACAGGCCCAGAGGCTGGCCTTTGGTCACCTCCTGCCCCTTGAAAGCATCTGGATACACACCACCTGTAGCACACTAAGCCTGGGACAGCGAGTGGAGCGCAGGGGACAGGGCAAGGCCTGAGAAGAAGGCTATGGAGAGGAGGATCCCCCGGGGAAAGAGGTCTTCCCTGGGCTTCCAAATACTATTATGGGTAGGGGTTGCGCATTTGTGGCTAGATGTATACTGAGGAATGACCACAGGTTGTAGGCCAGCCCCAAGGCTGGCGCTTGGGGTCTGCTAAAGGAGACGGAGGGCATAAAGGCTGTGCCGAGGGCCCCACTGTGCACTGAAAGAGCGCCCAGCTGGGAACCACTCTGCAAAGCCTGGGGTTCTTCTTCCTATCTGGATGCTTAGATTTAGGGTGACGTCAATTAGCTCAGTGGCCAGCTGCCGGAACTTCAGTGACCACACACAGGAATGTAGTAATTGCAGAAATAGTCTGGAAAAATCTCTAAACAAAATATAGAGAAAAGGCACTCAATAAAATTGTTTCAATATTTGTCCATTTGAAAACTAGAGAAAGAATGTCCTTAACACAATCGAGGCATGAATCCCATGATGCTGGAGGCTGGGTCGTCGGAGGCTCTCCTCTGCACCTGGAACAAGACAAGCAGACCCACTTGCCATTTCTGTTTCTCATGTTCCCGGCAGGCCTAGCCGGGCATGAGGCAGGGGAGGAAAGGAAAGTCCCGAGGACAGGGCAAAGCCTCCCTGTCTTCATGCTCAGATGACAGTCTGGAGTGGAAAGCCACACAGAGCACACAGAAACTCCAAGAAGTAGTGAACCAATGCAGGAAAGTGGCAGGTTGCAAAGCCAATGTACAAAGTCCATAGTCTTCCTTTAAACAGCAGACAGACAAGAGGACAGACAGAAGGGCACGAGGTCAAGGAGAGGAGGAAGGGCTGGGGAGCAGATTAGGGCACAGCACATCCCATCCCACGTCAGATGCCACAGGTCATGCATGACTAAAAAGAAATTACAATGTGCAAAAAATCAGTTGATTACCAAACATTAACAACTAGCTATTCCCCACCCCCCGTCAAAAAAAAAAACCCATAAATGTGATTCCAGCTATGATAGCCAAAAATAAATACATAAATACAAATACTTAGGAATAGATTTAACCAATCAAATGAAAGACTTACACACTGAAAACCAAATCATTAATGAAAAAATTAGAAAAGTCACAAATTAATGGGAAGGTACTCTGCTTTTGTGGATGAGACTTAATGCTGTCAAAATGTCCTCGGTACTCAATCAATCTATAGCTATAAGGCAATTCTTACCAAAATTCCAGCTACATTTTAACAGAAATATATAAAAATAATCCTAAAATTCCTATGCAGACACACACACACACACTTGCCAACCGCCACGGCATTGGTGAATCAGAAGGACAAACCTGGAGGCATCACAGTGACTTATTGGGCACTGCAAAGGTGTGCGTGAGAGAGAGAGAGAGAGGGAGAGAGAGAGGATAATGACTACCATTTTTATCAGCGTGTGCTAGGATGGGTTATTTCACCTGTTTAAAATGTGACTCAAGGTTGGGGGTGGCCCACACCTATGATCCCAGGGACATGGGAGGCTGAGGCAGGAGACTGAAACTTTGAGGACAGCCTTGGCGACTGAGTAAGGCCCTAAGAAACTTCACAACATACTGTCTCAAAATACAAAAAAAAGAAAACGTCTGGGGACGTGGTTCAGTTGTCAAGCAGTGCATAACCAGGACCAGCATGTCCACGTGCCTGGAACAGACTATGCCGTGCCCACCACCTGAACAGCAGATGCTCTTTAAGAGAACCATTTGATTTCAACTTGAACGTGTGACTGCAACCCCATGGATTTGCTGCCCATCTCTTGCTTTCTTGGGACAGTCCGACATATTTGGTTAAATTTGCTATGAATTTTAAATACGTATTAGCTCACTCCCTGGCTGGACACTGCGAGAGCGCCTAGCATTCGCCCACAGAGCTTTTCTCTCAACCAACAAACAGGGCAAGGAAGCCTGTGTGGAGAACATGGAGATGTACCTTGTGTGCCCTGTGGACCTGTACACCTGAGTCCATCCAGCCCTGGGGACAGCATGAACGTCCCTTCATCATGAGTGTGTCACACAGCTTGGTGGACTTGTATGTGGCAAACATAAACTACACCAAAAGGACAAGCAGAACAGGCTTCCAAATAGTTCATTTTAGAAAGAAATTTAGCTGAAGGTTGTTTGTTGCCTTCACCAAGTGAAAGCCCTCACAGTACAGAATGAACTTCTACAAATGTGACTGCAACCTCCATCTCAGAATTCATTTCCTGCCACCCTTTCTCTCTGAATTTTTTTATTCTTTGCCCCTACCCCCACCCCGGAGCTGGGAATTGAACCCAGGGCCCTGCACTTGCTAGGAAAGTGCTCTGCAACTGAGCTCCTCTCTAATTTCTACTGGGACAGGGTGGAGACCCCACAGAAGTAATTGCTTTCCTAACGATGTCCACCTACTCATTCCTTGAGTCCCCTGCCAGCATTCCCAGGGTCTCTCATTATTCAGGCTCCCACTCCATGAGGATATCTCCCTGGGAGGCTTCTGGTCTTCACGGCAGGTGATGACACCGAGGCCAAGTCCTCCGGTAATTGGTGATCAGTGCAGGCAGCTGATTGCTCCTCAGAGAGCCCTGGGGCTGCCATGTTGGCAGCTGGTCCAAGTTGCCCTTCCCTGGGGCCCCAGTGCTGGGTCAGGGCCGTGGGGCATGAGGGAGCCGGGACCCACCCCCATGGCAGGTATTTAGCCCCGCTGTCTTCACGCTAGTGTCCCAGAGCACGTAGAGTCTCCGTCTGAATCCTGCTGTCATGGCGGTGCGCTGCACAGAGCCACGGTGAGTGTGTGTGGACGTGCTGTCTGATGGTCACGGTCACATGAAATGGCCTGAGCAGGGATGGCAGGGACCAGCAACACTTCACTTAGTTTTTCAGCTGCAGCATGAGACAAAATCCATCCACAGGTTGTAACATAACCCAAAGCCTATTTATCCCTCTGCCTGGGGGTGCGGATCCGAGGCCGGGATCCCTGCCCATGGCCAGCACAGGTTGGGCCTGGCAGGAAGCCAGGTGAGGGGAGCACACTGTAGCAGGAGCAGCTGGGGAACCTCTGGGGGAGAGCCCCTGTTTACACTGGTCAGCGCCTGTGGCTGGCTCGGCTACCCGGGCCTCCACACTCCAGGGATGGCCTGTGCCAGTGCTCCGCGTGACCTGGGTGCACTCCCCTCTGTGTACCCGAGTCTGTGGCTCGCTCTGCCGCACAGCCAGTGGGGAGTCACAGTTGAATGATTGTCTCTGCCAAGCCTGGGAGACCACAATGCTCTAGAGTTCACGTGTGGCCGGAATGCAGGGACTGAGGGGCTCCCTGGGACGAGGGGCTCCCTGGATGTAGGACGCTTGGTAGCAGCATCTGGACTGTTCCTAGGCTGTTGCTTGGGTAGAGCCCAGGCCTGCGTGCGGGCGCTGGCACCCTCCCTTGGCACTCACACGTCTTCTTTCTGTAATTCCTTTGCCTTCCCAAGTGCTCTGATCTCCCAAGCCTTCCTCTTCTTGATCACTGTGAACCCTATAAAACTGAGAAACCCCCACATTCACCTCCCAGTACTTGAGCTGCGAGGGAAGCCAAGCTGGAGAGAAGGTAACACATTTGTTAGACCAAGCCTCAACTAACTGACTTCACATCACCTCTAAGAGCTGCCAAGGGGCAGGCTGTCCAGAGTCATTCAGGAGCCTGGGGGACAGCTTAGTGGGCACCCACCTGTCCCCGGAACCCAGTGGCTGCTGTGGTGTGCTGTTATCTCTGTACCTGCACCATGCAGCCCTTCACAAGAGTCCCTCTATTTTTCACAGAGATGGCACAGGTAAACACATCTGATAGCAGTCAGTGACAATGGTGATGGTGCCGAAGGTGCTGATGATGGAGATGTGCTGCTGCTGATGGTGTTGGTAGTGATGGTGCTGATGGTGCCAGCAATGGTGGTACTGATAGTGATGGTGCTGATGGTGCTGATGGTAGTGATGGTGGTGACGGTGCTGCTGATGGTGGTGCTAATAGTGATGGTGCTGATGGTGCTGATGTTGGTGGTGCTGATAGAGATGGTGCTGATGTTGGTGATGGTAGTGAGTGCTGATGATGGTGGTTCATAGTGATGGTGGTACTGATGGTGCTGATGGTGGTAATGATGGTGCTGATAGTGATGGTGGGGATGATAGTGATGGTGGTGATGATGATGATGGTGGTGATGATAGTGATGGTGGTGATAATGGTGATGGTGGTGCTGATGGTGATGGTTATGATGGTGATGCTGATAGTGATGGTGGTGCTGATGGTGCTGATGGTACTGATGGTGATGCTGACAGTGATGGTGTTGATGATAGTGATGATGGTGATGATAGTGATGGTGGTGATGATGATGTTGGTGGTAATGATAGTGATGGTGGTGATGATGGTGATGGTGGTGCTGATAGTGATGGTGGTGATGATGGTTATGATGGTGGTGATGATCATGATGGATGATGATGGTGATGTTAGTGGTGATGATAGTGATGGTGGTGATGAGGATGATAATGGTGGTGGTGATGCTGCTCCTGATGGTGATAAAGATGGAGCTAGTGCTGAGCTCTAGCAGTTGGTGGTGGCTGTAAGATCACAGCATGAGGGAATTCTGTCTTTAGCCTCCATGGCTTTAGGTTTCCCTTTTGCCTGTGTGTGTGACAGTGAGTGCGTCTGTCAAACTTCAGCCCTCAGCTCATGTGGAGGATGAATGTTAACGTCCTGGTGCTCGGCCCTGGCCTCAAGATTGAGCGAAGCAGTGGGTGCAGGGAGGCCCTGCTGCTTGGTGTGTGTCTTCCATGTTGGTGTGCATGCTGGGCCTCGGTCCCCTCCTCTGCAGAGTGACTAATGATTATTGGCAAGGAATTCAGATCAGCCTTTCCATTTCCCTGTCTGTAGTTTTATGTGATATAAGATACTTATTTTATTCCAGCAGGTAGTAATTATAAATAAATCTTAATATTAAATTTAACTGGATGGATATTGTTCCACAAACTGAAGGCTCAGCCTTGTCTGGACCCTGTTGTCTCCTTGAGCCCATCTGCTATGCTGCTCACAGGGCTGTCCTCCTAAACTGGGCACGCAGCCTGCCTCCTCCTCCTCAGAGACTGGTACTTCTCCCCATCATCCACCTGTCCACAGCCAAGGCCTCAGTTCGTCATGGTCTGGGCCAGTCCTATGCTTTCACACCTCTGCTGTCACACTGCACAGGCACCTCAGCCCAGGAGCTGACCCATCCTCTGAGGAAGCTGAGGGCCATGTTCTACTCCAGGCTTCTCACCTGTCAGCACTGTTCCCAGAGTGGTCCCTGCACTCTCTGCCCTCTCCCTTCACACTCCTCAAACGCTGCACACAGGTGAGCACAGGTGCACACAGGTGAGCACAGGTAAGCACAGGTGAGCGCAGGTAAGTGCAGGTAAGCACAGGTGCACACAGTGCCACCTTGAAGAGCAGGAGAGAGGAAGAACAATGGGGAGTCAGGGACAAGGAGCACTGAGGGACCCAGGCTGAAGGAGCAGGAGGCCCCAGGTGGCTGGCACACCACACTGAGTCATGCAGTCCTGGACCCCACCCCCACCCCACAGCAATGAGCACAAATATGACCTGTGAATACTTGTTGAATGAAAACACCTTTATAACTAGAGTTAATTAAATCATATGTTATCAACCAAACCTGCTCTGCTTATTCTTTTATTAACATATTTATTTGGTAATCTGGGAAAAAAATTTGGAAAAATATTCCACGAAATCATGAGACTGCCTGATTGTCTCTCCACACACTGCCCACTGTGTCCTCTGCCCTGCGGAGTTCTGTGCTCTTAGGGATCCACACTCCTCTGTCTGGCCCTGAGCCTGAGCTTTGGCATCCTCTCCAAACACACCCAGTCGGCGGCCCAGACCCCCGAGGCTGGGTTCCGGAGGCTCCCCAATTCCAGGTCCCACCTCATCCACTTCTGAGTAGGGCTTCAGTAGGGTCCAGCTCTGTCCTTCACATGGTCACACAGACTGCCCTTCCCTGGGCACCCTGAGAAGTGAGCTGACTATTGGTACTTGCGTTTATTGCTGGGCTTTCTGCCCTGTTCTGTTGGTGGATGTGTTGTTTTTTATTAAAGTGAAACAGGCAGGCCAAGACCTCCTCACATCACTTGAAAGCATTCAGCTCTCGATATCTTAAGTATTCATTGTCATCATTTCCATTACATATCCTTGTAATATCCAAATATTTGAATTAAATGCCAAGTACAAACTGCCTGTCTGCGTTTTCCTGCTCAGGATCCCCTCTCATGCTTAACACAGCACCCCTCTGCCTTCAGACTTCTGCATTATTAGGTTTTGTGTGCGTTCGTCACCCTGTTTGAGGTTTTGCCTGAAAGCGTCTAACAGAGGTCAAGAGCAACTTCTTTGGATTCAGACAACCCAGGTGCCCATCTCGGCCCTTCCACTGGAGACTGGTGCTCCCAGTCACGGTTACTGTCTCTCTCTTGCAGTGTTTCTGTGTTCACTATACAGAGACAGGAGATTTAAGTCTCCTTAGGTTGTGAGAACAAAAGGATAGCATGTCTGGAGTGGCTGCCACAGCTTGTCACACCATGACAAGTGATTGGCACAGGGGCAGGTTCCCAGGGCTTTACCTGTGCATTCCAGTCTGAGGAGCTATACTCGGAGCCTCGGCACTCTGGGTTTATTTAACACAGGTGACTGCGGGCTTGAGGCAGCAACCACACAGGTGGGGTCCTTGCAAGGACGATTTTATTTATGCCTTTTTAAAATTTAGATATTAGAGATACAGCCCAATCTCTGAAAAGATCAAGGACATTGGTAAAACAAGAAAAGAATGAATTTACAATTGCTTGAACACTCTTCCCAGTTTCCCTGGATTGCTCTAGAGCTGAAAGATGGGAGCTCATGTCAGTAACTGTCAGTGCATAAAAAGAAACATATACAACAGGCTAAGAGCAGGCAGGAGACAGAATGCTGGAGATGTTTGGATAGCACGGAACCAGGTCGTCCGGAGTCCTGATGACTGGTTTCAGGAAGTGTCTGCAGCTGTCCCTATCCTTCAGGTGTCCTTCAGAAGATCACCTACGTCATGTGGAATAAATTTATGCAGTTTTTAGAAAGATGCAACTGAAGCTTACAGAGGTTAAATGGCTAATTACAGCTGTGATGACAAACACACAAATCTAGGTCTTCACACTTTTAAGGATAATTCCTTTAATATGATATGACAGCAAAACACATAGTTCATTCAATTTTAGTAATTTACTTATCAAACTGGAGAAAAAATGCCAACCCAGACATTTGATTGAATTGCTTATCATTTGGATTACAATAGATTTGCCCGTGATTCCATGAATATACAGCCTCAAAATATTATACCTGGCATTTTTCCCTGAAAAGGCTGCCAGTATGACTGGCCTGCCAGCTTCCACTGTTGCAGATACTCCAACTCAGGTGTGTTTCAGGTAAGACCTGAATTGCGTGCAGTCAGCGGGATGACCGAGGTGCATGTTTTTGGCTTATATTGCACAGGACGTGTATATTAGGACATAAGTGGAAATCATTCTCAGACACGTGGCTGAGGCCACAGAACCACAGTACTGGAGCATATTAAGTCATTTATTTCTCTTGTATTTTCTCCCCAACCTTTGCCATTAGTTTATTCCAGTCTTCCATGGAAGACCGCGCACCAGAGAGTGGAACCCGCCTGGAGAGTAGAGGACCCTGCCTGGACACCAGAGCTCCGTCCTAAGGGATTCGGGCTGCGGCGTTCACCAACCCATATTCATATCGCAAGGCACAACCCCCTCCCCAGTGTGCCCTGGCGACACCTCCGGGTCCTTTACCCCTGTGGTGCACCGAGCAGCCCCTGGCACCTGTCCCAGGCAGGATGAACCACACCGTGGTCACTCAGTTCATCATGCTGGGGCTCACCAAGAACCCTGAGCTGCAGGGCGTGCTCTTCTGTGTCCTCCTCCTCATCTACATGGTTGCGTTCCTGGGCAACATGCTCATTGTGGTCGCCATCATCTGCAATGCCACGCTGCACACGCCCATGTACATACTCTTGCTGGGGCTGGCCACAGTGGACATCGTCTGCACCACCAGCATCATCCCCGAGGTGCTGTGGACCATGCTGTCCGCGGAGAGCACCATCTCCTACAGCGGCTGCATGTCCCAGCTCTTCTTCTTCACCTGGTCCCTGGGGGCTGAGATGGTGCTCTTTACCACCATGGCCTACGACCACTACGTGGCCATCTGCTTCCCCCTTCATTACAGCACCATCATGAACCCCTGCACGTGCGTGGCCTTGCTCAGCCTTGTCATGGCCATCGCTGTCACCAACTCCTGGGTGCACACGGGTCTCATCCTGAGGCTCACCTTCTGTGGGCCGAATACCATTGACCACTTCTTCTGTGAGATACCCCCACTGCTGGCCCTGTCCTGCAGCCCTGTGAGGATCAACGAGGTGATGGTGTACATAGCTGACATCACTCTGGCCGTGGGGGACTTCACACTGACCTGCATCTCCTAGGGCTTCATCATCAGGGCCATCCTGCGCATCCGCTCCGCGGAGGGCAAAAAGAAGGCCTTCTCCACCTGCTCGTCCCACCTCATTGTGATGTCTCTCTATTACAGCCCCGTGATGTACACCTACATCCGCCCCGCCTCCAGCTACACCTTCGAGAAAGACAAGGTGGTGGCTGCACTCTACACCCTGGTGACGCCCACGCTGAACCCCATTGTGTACAGCTTCCGAAACAAGGAGATGCAGGCGGGGGTCAGGAAGGTGCTTTTGAAGCATTAGCAGGTTCAGGGGGCACCACCTATCTCCTCCAGAGTCAGTGTCACACATCTCAGGCTTAAGGGGCTTTCATAGTTCTGTCCCCAGTTTCCCTTCCTGATGCTTCTTCCTGTCCCTGGTCTTCTCCACAACTCCGTTCTCCTCTTGTGAACATGTTTATGATGCCACACGCACAGCACACTCACAAACACACCTCACTGCACTCTCCCAATGTGTGTAAAATGCACACCTACAATTCTCCTGTGTGCATGGACACAGTGACTTACAGCAGCCTGCGTGTCCCACGTGCATACATGATGAATGTCACCGCTGATGTGAAAGAATGAACTAGTCTATGAGTCAACCCCAATATACACAGCAGAGAAATATATTTTGTCAGTGTGGAAAATATTTGTCACAGGAACAGCACAGCTTTCCCTCCTTGAAATCCATGTCACAGTCAAGGTTTTGAGGCAGTAATTTTTAAATCTATGCAGATGAATTAAAATAATACCATCATTTCATTGCTGCCTGCTTTAGAATTTTTGCTCCATGAATACAAGAACTATAAATTATCATAAAAAATACTTGTGTTCTTAACATCAATTCTTAGTAAGCCTGCACCTAATGGCGAGAGGGTGAATCACATGTTACCCTGCAGTGAAGGCCACCGTGAAGGCTCGTGGGGCCACCGGCCAGGCTCCTGTGGGAGGCCACAACCTGCCTATGGGACACGGTGGCTGTGAAGAGGACTTACTTGGGATTGTGTGGGTCAAATTGGCAAAGGGCCAAGGAAATGGGGGTTTTCCCTGAGATTGAGTCGCTATGACAAGGCAGTTGACTTGACACAGGTGGGGGAAGGTCACTAAGCAGTAATTGGTGAAGAGACAGTGGTTCTCGTCTCTGCCAAGGGACCCTGCTCGCTCCTGAGGTGTGGGCAACCCGCTAACATCTGTGCTCATGGTGTCTATGGGGGGTCTTGCTTCTCTTTCCCTCCACATCAGTGGCTGGCTCTGCTCCCGCTGTTCTCTGACCCAACATCAGCAGGACAACAGCACCTCTGAGCTCTTCAGGGTGCCAGCTGTCCCTCAGTCCATCACAGGCACCCTCTTCCACTGCGCTATCCTCCCAAACAGACAAGTCAGACTGATAGACAGGCCCATCTCTGCAGGAAAGAACAGGCTAGATAATCGCATGGATGCGTGCCCCTCGTCTGGAGTGAAGAGCCGTGAGCGTGGTTATTTTGTCTAGCGCACCCGCACCTATTCCCAGCACCTGTTCCCAGCATGTTCCCAGCCCTGCTGCAGCAAACGGAAGCCACACAGCTGTGGTGAGCAGCCTGAGGGTTTGCAAGCTCACATGGGGAAGTGGTCACACCCAGCTGGGCAGTGTGTGCGGCTCCTCACACTCACCATCTATCTGAACATTCAGTATCTGCTCTCAGCAACTTTCAGTCACCAAAGCTATTGTCACCCATAGTCACCACACCGACCTCACCCCACCACACCTCACCTCACCACACCTCACCTCACCTCACCTCACCACACCTCACCTCACCTCACCTCACCACACCTCACCTCACCTTACCACACCTCACCTCATCTCTTCTCACCTCACCTCACCTCACCACACCTCACCACACCTCACCTCACCTCACCACACCTCACCTCACCTCACCACACCTCACCTCACCTCCCCACACCTTCCCACACCTCACCAAACCTCACCTCACCTCACCTCACCTCACCTCACCTCACCTTACCACACCTCACCTCATCTCTTCTCACCTTACCACACCTCACCACAGATCTCCAAACACTCTTTTTTTTTCCTTTAGTGCTTGAACACCTCAGTGGGGATGGGGAGCGGTTCACCGGTGCAGGCTTACCAAGAACAAGGCCCTGGGTTCGCTATCAGCCCCTCTCAAGAAAACACTGAAGTGGAAAATTTTCAAACAGGATGTTTTCTCAACTCTCAGAACTTTTTACTGTTGTTTCCATGTTACTTTCTGTCAGTGTCACAGAGGGCACTGAGTCGTGTGCTATGTGATATGTAAATACAGATATGGCAACTCCTTGTATTTAGGCTCTTCTGTGATTCTCAGCAGCCCGTCACACCCAACATGCATTGGTGAAGCCCAGGAGGAGGCTGATTGCTGCTATCTACCTGCCCAAGGTCCTGGGTGTGCACCTGCAGGTGTGTCGGCTCTGCCTGGGGTCCTGGATATGCAACTACAGGCTGGGTGGAGTTGGAGCTCCATCTTTACTCCCTCTATACACAGTGGCTAACACCTTAAACTGCACAAACATCCATCTTTACTGTGGGCTCAGGGATCATTTCAACTTTCAGGGTAAGGGACAGCGTGGTTTGAGTGCTTTGTGCCATTTGTTTGTGGCTATGTGAACGGGAATAGAGAGGATCAGTGTGTATGGTGGATTTGTTTTCCACAAGGAATTGCATTAATTCACTTGGAAGGCTGGGTGTGGGGTGCATACCTGCAGTTCCAGCGACTGGAGAGACTGAGGCAGGAGGTCCACAAGTTCAAGGCCAGCCTGGCAACTTAATGAATCTGTCTCAAAAATGATGACAAGTTACTTGAGTGATACTTTAATTAGTCACTTCAATTATTGTGACTTGTTTAAAATCATCTGAATTCATGATGTTCTTTAAATATTCATCCTCAGGGCCTTATTAAGGGAAGTCTTTGTAGTAACCAAAAAGACTTCCAACATTCACTGTCTCAGTACAACGGCGGTTCACTGCGTTTCTCAGCTTCCCATTGCTATGACAGAACACCTGAGAGGATGACCTTGAAGCGGGCTGGGAAAGGGTTATGGTTTCATAGGTTTCAGTCCATGCTTGGTTGGCTTCCCTGCTGCAGGGCCTGTGGTAAGACAGATCATCATGGCGGAGAGGCTGAGCTAGAGGAGGCTGCTCGCCTCATGGTGGGTGGGAGACAAAGGAGAGAGACCAAAGAAAAACTAAAAGACACACAGATAAGCAAGGTACAGGAGCAGAGTAAAAGGGGCTGCTCATCTGAGCTGCCAGCTTTACTCATATCCATAGGTTACATTAGGTCATTGACATCATCCGTTCGTTTTGCTCATTGTGTGACGTTACTGTTGTGTGGGCAGGTTTAGGTGCAGTGACACAGTGGTGTTGTGTGAGCAGGTTTAGGTGCAGTGACACAGTGGTATCTAAGAAAGTTCCTGTATTCCCAGCTGAGTGTCTGAGATCAAGGTCAAGGCTGATAAGACTCTAGCACAGAGTCCCCTCTCCAAGGACATTGCCATAGCAGCTAGCATTGAGCATGTATTAGTCATCTTACTAGTTCCAGGGAGAAACTGTAGAATATTCCAAAGTGGATAACAGGGTGCCTGTTACCCTCCGGGAGTTTTCCCACCAGAGGAAGGCGCCTTGTACATTCCACAGCCAGAATTCTTACAGCTCACCTTTCTTGTTTTGTATGGCCTTTTGGATGAATAACATTTGTTTTCTCTTTAATATTGGCAGAGGCAAAAAAAAAAAAAATAGGGTTGGTATTAACAGTAACAAGCCTAACAGAACAATCCCAGTATTGGGAAACATCCATCTATGAACAAGGAGTCTGATTTTTTCTGGATTTCCCATAGCTGAGGTACATCAGCAGAACAACATTATCATAAGGATCAAAACATTCACAGAGTTTTGTGTGTAAGTTTGGCAAACAAAGCAGTGACCAAATTTTCTGCAGTGTGTTTTAACCCCCTTTTAGCCAACAGCCATTGATCCGAGGTTGTTGATGATTTTTTATCTCCCCCAAATCACTGGAGGTTGAATATCACAGGGCCCTCTTGTTCTTTCTTTTTCGAGGAGAGTGGTTGTCTTTTGGTTCAGTGGAATCCTCCTCATCCAAATGGAACTTGGGGATGGGGTTGTGAAGTCCCTGATGCCAACTCATGATTGTCAAGTCTCACCCACCGAGCTGGAGTCCACACAGGACCTGCTGGTGTGGGCACAGCAGTCCATCCTTCCCCATGTGATAAGAGGCATGGGGTCTTCTAACCCTGGGTCTGGTGAAACCCTATATTTTACATAAATTTTTTGGCAATGGATGTTTGGGAATAAAATGCCTATCTAAGGCAGATGAGCATTTGTGAGTAATAACTTTGTATTGCATGTTGAGTGCTTTAACAGTAAATAAAGCAATATTCAAGGCATTATTAACAAGAGAGAGTCTAGATCCCTTTTTTGTTTTTGTTTTAAGAGATATGTCTTCAGGGAAAAACATATTTACTTAATTAGATCTTGTCAGGAATTTTATGGGTTATATTATATTTTAGTGAGTATAAGATTGTGTAAAAACACAGGATATGTATGCAGGAGCATTATCCGTTTTTTAGGCTTTCCCACAGTGGCAAAGTAGAGTTATAAATAAGAAAGGTAAGTAGATACTTTTTTAGACCTGTGGGCACTACCCCAATAAACCCAGAGTGATTATCAATGAAAACATGAAGAAAGGTACAAGGATGAAAAGGAGGGAAACAGGTCACATCCACTTGTCAAAGTGCACTAGAACACAGGCCCATGGATTTACACACTCCCACACAGGAGCCTGGAAGGTGGGGGAACAGTTACTGACCACAGATGAGCTTGTTGGGAAGAAATGGAAACATCTTTACTAGTGAGAAAGGGTTTGAATGAAGAAATCCATGAGATTTTACAGCATCTGGAAATGAAGGGTAAGGGAATCACATGCTTAGTCCGTGTGAGTGTTACCCTCTGTCAGTGTGTGACAGAGGTGTGGCTGTGTATATGAGCAAGGAAGAGAGGAGATGTACGGTGCTGAAACGGAGTTTAAAGGGTAAAAATAAAAGAGATGGTAAATTGGAATCCAAATGAGGGCATAACACAGCTATAAAAATATGAGGAACAAGTTTAGCTATGTATTGAGAATCTGTGATAATGTTTCAAGTAGTAGAAAATAACCTCAGCATCAGGATAAAGGTGACTAATTCAGCTTGCTGTGGAGAGGTTTGAGGCAGGGTATGATAGTTATTTTTCATTAGTAAAAATAGATATTACTCCCCTTTGTTTAGTTCCGTCTGTATTTGTTAACCCATGTATAAGAGGAATGATAAAAATTAAGGAAGAGGGGGAAATGTATAACCTAATATGACAAAGAGAATTGGCCATCAAGAGATGGTAAAAAGCAATTGGTGCTTTAAAAAAATCTGTTAATACAGCTTGATAGTAGAGGAAAACTGTAAGTTTTAGAGAAGTAAAGTTTTTCCATAAGTTAGGTATAAAATGTGAATGTCCTTGCCTGTTACGGATAAAATTTTAATATGATCATCAACAATTAATTGAGCATACATATTGGCAAAAGGCAAAATATGCAGCCTAAAAAAATGAGGAGAATATAATCATTTTCATTTTGTATTATAACTAGCAACTACTCCTATAAAAATCATAAGGTGTTTTGACAAATATTACTAATAACAATGACACATTAGATACAGGAAGTCAATCCACCATTACTGTTAATAACTTTTTATTAATTTTTTTTGGTAAAGCCTATTTTAAAGAAGGAGTTAAATAAAGAAAGGAGGCAGGGTCTTGTTTCTTTCACACCTGGAAAAAAAGGAGAGATCCGTTGGGCATGAGCTGTAATTTTTAATTTATTTATTTAAGAAACAATACTTATGAAGATTAGTCCCATTTATGTTGAATTTAATATACTCATTTTAATTGTTAAAAAATTAAAATATCAGAAAAATGTAATTAACAGTATTAGTCATCTCTTTCCCATTGAAGAAAAATTTTAGAAGCAATGAATATTATATTACATCTTAGAGATTTATAGAAATTAACACTTTATTAATTGTCTAACCACCTAGAAAAAATTTGTGAGTTGGAATTTTAAAGATATCAATATTTTTATTTGATTACTTGATTTGAATTAAATTATTTGTATCCATTTTTTGTTTAAATTTTCATTTATGAGTGCTCATTTGTCTAAATGGCAATTTTGATAATAAGTACCTAATATATCGACATAGGGCAGGCCTTACAACTGGAAATGTCAGGTATAAAATCCAACAGCCATGATGAACACTGAATCAAAGGTTTCAGATAGCTGGATATTTGTCCTTGATGGTTATCAGATTTATCCCCAACATCACCATGTCTATATCCTCCTAAGGATTTTACTAAAAGAAAATTTTGAATGTATTTGAGAACTAACCCTGGAGAAATTGGCCTCTGGACAAGGACAGAATGTAGAAACCTTTATAGTTAGATAAAACAAGACTGATCAGAAAAATACATTAACTTATGCAGAGTATTAAAACACTTACGTGGCCTCAATACTAACTTCTTCATCAGATCAGACTGCACCTTTAGCTCAGATAAGAGTCAGGTGGAAGTCTGTGAAATTCTCAGGAAAAAAAATACTTTTTGAAAAAGAAAACTTGTACATTTGGAATCTTTCTACTTTCCTCTTTCTGAGCTGTAACATTAGGGAGGAGCTGATTAAGAAAGCCGGCAGAACATAGATAAGAGCCAGCCAAGTGGCTTGGACTGAAAAGGGACACTTTTTGTCTTTTGTCTAAACTGGTTTTTCATAAGTCTGGTAAATCTTGTAGGCCTGTAATTCACATTTTAAATATAAGGCTAGGAGAGCCAGAGATCCAGCAGAAGACAGGAAGTAAGGAAAACTGCTGCGACCATTTTTTCTTTTGTAAGATTATTCTCTTA
Source organism: Marmota marmota marmota (assembly GCF_001458135.2). Classification (NCBI taxonomy): domain Eukaryota; kingdom Metazoa; phylum Chordata; class Mammalia; order Rodentia; family Sciuridae; genus Marmota; species Marmota marmota. Next base: position 227,517 of record NW_026003318.1, on the reverse strand, counting down.
AAGCATGATGTTGCAATTTATATAATTTTTCTTGGAGAGTTACTATTTTTTTCTTTTTCTTTTTTAAAAAATTGTTCATGCTTTAATTGGTGTGAGCGGAATCCAACCTAATAGGACAAACAGCTTTATGAGACATTTATGAGACTTTCTTTCCTCCTGTATTTGCTGTGAACTTTTAGTTAAATCAGCATTTAGAGGGGCGAGGTAATGGCTGCTGCCTACAGCAGTGGGAGCATCGGTGATGATTTAAAGGGGCCATGCACCCAGGAGGCTCTGCCTGTGGCAGGGGGCAGCGGTTTGGGCATGGGAGGGAAAGAGAGCATGGGCTGAGAATTATAGAGCTTAAGTTTAGATATGGCATCTTGACAAAGAAACCAAGCTTGCAGCACAAGAACAGGAGCTTATGGCTCCTCATGAAGCCTTTTACCCTATCTTCCCAATCTTTTGAATGTAAAGAACCACTTCCTGGGTATCAGGGACAAAAAGAATCTATTTCTGCCAGCAAAGCAGTGAGGTTAGCGTTACTTATAGTATGTGCAGCCTTGCAGAGTAAATCAGAAAGTTCAGCCTGATGATTATGACAATATTGAGTGTCAGATAGGGAATCTCCCATAGCTTACTGATTAGGGGCCGGTACCAGCTCATGAAAGATGCACGTCAAAAGCCTGTTCCAGGCGGTAGGTAAGCTGCTCCCTTCCCCATTAACATGTCTGTCTGGAAGGGTCCCTGTTCGGGCGCCAACTGTAAAGAAAAACAAAGAGAGACAGAAAGAAAGTAGAGCCCAGGGTCCCAATAGCTCCTTCAAGGGATGCCCCTGAATATGTCAGTTCCTTCCACGAGGCTCTACCTCCTGAAGGCTCCACCACCTCCCACCAGCACCACAGCCTGAGCACCAAGCCTTCAACACAGAGCCCAGGGGGGACATTTATCCACACTATGGTGTTCTGCCTTCCACCCCAAAGGTGCATGTCCATCTCATAATGCAAAGCACACTCGGTCAATCTCCAAGAGTCCCCAAAGTCCTGATAGTCCCAGCATTGCTCACAAACTTCTTCTGAGGCTCAAGAAAACTGCTGTACACTACTGTAAAAATAAAAAGTAAAAACACGAGTTACGAATTTCCAGGATACAATGGCAGAGTGCACCTTCCCATCTCAGGTGGAGGAACAGGGATGTACAAGGAAGGACTGCCGTGAGTCTCCGTGCCTGACCACTGGGCACACAGGGCAAGACGTGAGTTCCAGAGGGCTTGGCAGTCCCGCCCTGTGGCTGTGCTAGCTGCAGCCACATGTCCTCTCCTTGGGGTGCCTCAGCTCACTGCCTGTGGCTTCCCTCAGCAGGCTTTCCCAACTGCTGCTGCCACAGCCTCACCTGATCATCATCGCTGCCCTGACCTCTGAGCACCTTGCTGGCCGAACACATGGACATGGATCCCAGGGGAACATTCCCAAGGCAGCTTTGTGCTAGCAGGGTGCTCTGGGTTTTCTTCTCAAGAAAAGGCAAAAGGAGTTTATACTTTAACCCTGTTGAACCTCTGGTGTGTGTGTGGAGGCCGTGATGTAACACAGATGGCCTCTAGAACATTCCCCAGCAGGGTCCCCATTAGGGAAACCTCGAGCACACAGCCTCTGCTGTCAGCATTGCCATTAGTTGCCTGGTCTTCTAAACCCTCACCAGAATCACAGATTAAGATCTGCTTGTAACAGTCCAGCTTTTTCTAGCCTATTACTCTCAGATTTCCTAAATCCTCCCACAATACAGTTCCAAAGGCTCTGGACCACTTTACCAGGTGTACTCAAAGCAACAACCTGGCTTCTCAGTACTAGTTTTCTGTGTTGTTATGTTGTCCATCATTGTGACAAAAATCCTGAAGTAATCAACTTAAAAGAAGGAAAGGTTAATTTATTTATTTATTTCTTGTGAATGAAATTTTTATTTACATACTGTATCTATGAGCAGATACATAAACTCTTTTATAATTAATTTCCAAAAATGTGCAAGAAATTACTATAATTTGTTTACAAACCAAAACACATATTAAAATCAATGGACTTTGGATAGTTCATTCTATGGTGTTCTCAGTATAAATGGTACACACCTGATTTGAAACATACAGAAAAAGTATAAATTATAGTAATCTGGATTTGCAAGTATTAATTTCATGGCACTCCAACAACTATGAAATTCCTTTAACCCAACATATATACTATTACAAAATTCTGTAAGAATTTCTCATTATCTCTGGATGTAGCATTTGAATAACTTTTCAGGAACAGTGACTACACATTTTGCCATGTTCTGGTTGATCAATAAAAAGGATGTTTATAAAAGACATTCTTTACAAGATTAAAAGAGTATTAAAAGAAACCAAATCTGTGATTACTAGCATACCCATACTCTTAGAATTTTAAAGTTATTTATGGAACTGGCTATTGTTCCTTATTAGAGTATTTCAACAAAACTGTCTATTGCTGGTGGTGGTATTTCACTTTCAAATTAATATTTCATATTCAATGAAAAGCAATTAAGATTTAAATCAAAATATACTGTTTTGAATCATTCATAAACAATATCTCTCATATACTATGTGACACGTACAGTAATTAAAATTGGCATTCCTGAAAGCATTGTTGGAAAGATAGACCTGAGGCACTAGCAGAGACATTGCCTCGTGGTTTCAGCCCATGGTCTGTTGGCACCAGTGCTCCTGGGCCTGTGGTGTGGCAGGGCATCTTGTCAGGGAGCACTTGGTGCAGAAGCCTCATCACCTCATGGCAGCCAGGAGGTGAGAGAGAAAAGGGGGGGGGCTTGCTTGCACCACCCCTCCAAGGGCACACCTCAGTGGCCCACCTCCCATCATTCCCACCCCTCACAGCAGTGCACAGGCAGGCCTCTGGGGACACATCCATATAGGTCCATAGCCCTGGCCCCATAGAAGGGCTGGGATTTCAGGCTTCAATACAAAATGGTGTGTTTCTCGCACCTGCTTGGGTCCATCCTTGACTCTGCCAAGTGTTTATCTCAGAGTGCAGAGCTTTATATACCATCTCCATTTTAACCGCTGAAGGTAGAGAGTTTATCATGCACGGATGTACATGTTTTTAAAATGTTCAGATTAGACACATAGGAACTGTAGGTGATCCTGGGGTGGAAAATGAATAATGGTGTGTTTTCTTCTCTGAAAAACTGTTGTCATTGCCAAGAGATAAATATGGGTTCGGGGAAACGTAAGGAAGCTGCTTGGATACTTCTGGAGTGTCGTGGGCCTCCCTTGCTCTATGGCCTGTTGGTCAAGGTGTCTTTGGCTGCTGTTGTGTTTTGGGGGTCCTGTGTCTCTGTGCTGTTCACGCAGTTGCAGAGACAGCCAGCTTCTGGTCTGACAGAGGCTCCTTGGCAGGCTGGACCTGCACTGTGAAGGCTTCCCGTGGTTCTGGGTGGACCAGCTGTAAACGACCCTGAGCAACCCCACCTGTCTTCCGTTCTCTGGAAGGCTGGGCTGCTGCCCTCACTCTGAATTCTGGCAGAGCATTGGGCCAGGCTCTGCTGCCCAGCAGAACTGGAGAGCTCTGCCCTCTGGCCGAGCTGCTGGTGGGCACTGCAGTCACCTGATTTAACTCACAGGTGGAGTCCCTGTGTAGACGATGCAAACACCACCAGTATGTGTTTTCTGTTTTTTGTGGTTTTTTTTTTGTTTTTAAAGACCCACATGCTGCAACCACATGCTGCTTGCAAGAGACTCTCCTTGCCTGTAAGGATGTGCTCAGACTGAAAGGGAAGCCAGGGGAAAAGACAGTCCACACAAACAGGAACCAGAAAGAAACAGGAGGAGCCACACACATACCAGATAAAAAAAAATCTATAAAAACAGGTGAACTCTAAAACAGGACCAAGTTAAATAGATAAAACTGTAAAACCAGCAAGAGGACAAAACAACTGTAAACGCATTATTCCTCTAAAATCAGAACACAAACAAAGCAAATATTAACAGGTCTGGAGGGAGTAGTAGAAACTAACTATAAATTTTAACATCTACTTTTGGTGTGTACAGATCATCCAGATAGCAAATAAATGAGGAGACATTCCACTTAATCTATATCAAAATCATCTACATATTCAATGTACTCATTATCAAAATGTTGATTGTATTAGTATTCAAGAGCTGGGGAAAACCTACACTCCATGTCTAAACTCCAAGGCAAGTATAATCTTGTGAAAAAAAACAACAAAGCTGAAAGCATAACATTTCCTGACTTCAAAACACATTTCAAAGCTGTGCTAACCCACACAGCAGGATACCAGGAAAAAATCAGGCACATGGATCAGTGGACAGAACAGAGAATCCAGAAGTGAATGCACACATTTACAGCAACTGATATTTGATAAAGTTGTCAAAGGCTCACAGAGAAAAGAATAGTTTCCTCAATAAATGGTACTGGGAAAACTGGTTATCCACACAGAGGGTGGAAATAGACCAGTACCCATCATCACATGCAAAACCATCCCCCAATAGATGAGAGGGTTAAAACATAAGACCCCAAGCTATGAACCTACCAGGAGAAAACACAGAGAGAATCTCCATGACTTTGGTCTAGACAATGATTTTTTTGTGGGAAAGTGGCCTCAAAGGCACAGGAAACAAAGCAAGAAGAGAAAAAAATGAAATTGCATCAAACTAAAAAGTATACACACACAGAAAAGAAAACAGCAGAGTAAAGGGATGATTACAGAATAGGAGAAAAGCTTTTCAACTGTCCCTCCAACAAAGGGCTGATGTAGAAAAGGTACTAAAGTACTCGGTAGCAAGAAAGTACAGCACCTGACTAAAAATGAGCAAGACCTGCTTAGACGTTTCCCACAAGGAGACAGATGAGTGGCAATGTAAAGGTCTCCAGCAGCACTGACCATCAAGGCAACGCAAATCAAAACCCAAATGAATATCTCTTCACTTCTGTTAGAGCGGCTGCTATTTACAGACAGCCAGGGCAGCGGGCGTGTGGAGGGAGGGGGCCCTTGCACACTGTCGGTGGGAAGGCACACACCTTCACAGAAGTTGGCATGGCTCTTTTTCCAAGTGGAAGTCAGGCTCCTGTGAGCCCGCAAGCCCAGCACTGATACAAGATGAATAAAATCTTGCCAGTCCCAGACAATATCATAACCAGGAAGCTACGAAGGGGGCAATTTATGGCTGCCTATCTGAAATGAATACTCTCTCAAAGATTTTCTCCAACCCCCTGAGAAACACCTTCCTGTTCTATGTGCATCCTGTGTTCTGTGTGCCTCGCGTGATACACCTATTTCTGTCAGGATGTTCGTTTTTTATGTTCCTAAGATGCAGCCATTTGGACAGGACGCTCTTGCCCATCCGTGGCACTAACGAGCACGGTCCCAGCATTTATGCCAAAGCTCTGCTTTGTGCTGCCAAGCATCTCCCTGGCCTCAATCTTCCAGATCTTGAACCCGGTGCCTCTGGCACAGGTATTTCCACTGCGATGCTCTGCATTGCCAAGTTAATGTTTAGGAAATCTTTCTCTTCATGTTAGGTAGGTCTACATGATTTTGCATGTCAATAAAAGGTAACATTCAAAAATATGTTGAGGCTTGGGGAAGGTGAGATACTAAAGAAAGAATAGTGCTGTGGACAGAATACTCACTGCAATGGCAGGAAAGAGAGGAGCTAAGGGAACCTGTTATACCCCAGGGTTTCTGCAGGGAAATCAACACTCCTCCTTGTGTGGGCTGACATGGAGCTAAATCAGCCAATACATTCTAGGATTTCCATGTTTTCCAGAGTACATTTGAATGTTTTGCCAAATGGGTCACCTTTGTTAGTTTATTTATTTATTTATTTTGCCATGGGGGAGATCCTAGCCTCACTTTTTAGGTTTATGAATAAGTAAAACTTGTGTACAAACTCTAAGTAATTAAATAGCTTTTTGAGAATTTAAAGAACTAGACAGTTTCAACACTAAATAAAATATTCAATTATATTTTCAGTGCAATAGTAATTTTACTCTAAATGCTGTACAAGGAAGAAGGTAAGTTATGGATCTGGAGTTAAGTTCTGCAGATACCAAAATCAGCAGTCACATGGGGGAAATGGGCTCATCCTAGAAGACAATATTTATTGCAACAGAAAAAAAAAATCATGAGCTGATGAGCCCCACGAAGCACAAACACAGGGATTAAATGAGCCCTATCAAGGGACTCCGCATCGGAAGCCCCATGTCCATCCTGCTCCCAGCTAATGAGCCCTCGCTGCCTCCTTTCTCAGCCCAACAGACAGAACCTGCTGGATAATCAGCAGGCTCCTGTGCTGTGTTTGGAATCGCACCAGGCCCAGGGAAACCCGAGTTCCTCTTGGATCTCACTGTCCCCAAGCTCCCCTGGAGTGAACTTGGGCTTCATTACTGTCCACAATGCTGGGGGAGCTGACTGGAACCCCAGGGATGCAACCGTCGTCCTTCTCCTGAGATCCGTGCAGATGCAAGCGCTCGCAATTCCTTCTATTCAATTATAAGTTTTTAATTGCTACATTGTAACGCTCTAACAAGTCCCTTGTCACTTGCAGCAGAGGTGGAACTGGCAGGGATCCCAGACCCTGAAGTTGCCAAGTGAGGAAAACAAAGGCTGTCAGGTCACCCAACTCCTCTGTGTTCTACGAGGGACCATGTACCAGGTCGCTCCTCCCCATGTTTTTAATAAGCCCCAATCTTTGTTTTAAAAAAGTTCTGTCTGGAAGGCCCCTTGATGCTCCAGGTAGAGAAATGAAGCTGCCCGGGAACGGCGCTGTGGCCATGGTGTCCCCAGAACATAGCAGTAGGTGGCACACCAGTTAGAACCCGTGGGACACTGCTGCTTGGCCCTGTCTCCCTTTGGGAACGAGAATGGAAGACAAGACTCGGGAGGCAGGCAGCAGCCATCCACACCCCTGCTCTGGAAAGCCAGTGTGATTTCTTAGCTGACTCAAAGGCACTGCCGGGCTCCTGGGCTGGCTTTTCCTCACCACTCCTCAGACAGGAGGAGTTTGTTAAACGGTTAAACGAACCAGTTAAATGATTAGTAGGCAGACTGGACTTCCTAGCTTATGGCCAGTCAGTCACACATACAACTGGGATAGGGACGGGTCAGGCGGGGCACCTGAGGGAATGAGCTGTGTAAGCATCGTGGCTACAGTCTCCACACACAACACCCCTGGTATCCTCACCAGGGTTTCCTGCTGTCACTGAGTTTTGTGGCCCCTACCTCCATTTGCTCCCATGTGTTTGAAATGCTATATGGTATTAATAATCTGTTGTTTCAAGACTCATGCACACACACACAAAATCAGAATTGAAACTGTGCCACATTACTTTCATATTATAAGATCATACAAATAATAAGATAGCATCCTGGAAAGACCAGCCCCGCCCCCCCCTCGCCATCTTTGATATGGGCATACAGTACAAGCTATGTAAATCATGGATATGTGGCTTTTCTGGAGTCTGTTCAAGTGGTCTGTGTGTCTACACAGCAATAATTTTGTTAGTGGCTCCTTGGTCATGAATGGAGAGCAGGAGGACAGTGCAGGGCCACTGAGAATCATAGGGAGCCTCATCTGACAGGCAGGCATCTGGTGGACGGGCCTGGTGTGTCAGACCTCCCCAACCTTAATGGAGATAAATCACATTTCTAGGACCATGTCACGACCCTCCCTATTCACCAAAACTATGTCACAGCCCAAACACCAAGACCCTCAATAAGAAAGCCCGATGGGGCTCTTCAAAGGGCTATGACTAAGGAGGCAGGAAATTGAGGCAAAAGAGGGTGAATCGATTTTCTTAAAAACTCCAGCTCTGGGGCCACACCACCCTCTCCTGGATGCCGCGTCCGGCCAAGGGAGCCGAGTCCGGCGAGGGACGGCGAGGTTAAAAGACACACAGGACACCAAGGTTTTTCATCCAGGAGTCAATACCCTTTATTGCTAACACACTTTTTTTATACCCCAAGCAGCAGAAGTGGAAAACTACCCAAAAGCAGGAGGGACGGGGGAGAAATTTAGTTTCAACATCTATTATTGTCAGGTACCGAAACCTCCCTTAACAATAAGTCCATCAGACCAGAAAAGGTCAAGGCATTCCCGTGGGATACATATGTCTCAGACGGACAAGCAGGAACAGAAAAACCGCAAGTTCGCCATGGCCTTGTGAGCTGGCCACACTGGCATGCAGAACAAACTAGTGGAGGTAGGGCTCCAGGGGCCAGGGTGGACCTGCTGCCAACACCTGGAGGAGGTCCATGCAGTGCCATGCTGTCAGCCAAGAGTTAAGAGGTGGACCAGGCAGGACTCCGGAGACTTTCAAGGCCCCAGTGAAACTGGAAGGCAGAAGAGGCACTCTGTCCCTCTCCTTTTCGGAGAGGACTCGCTCTCCTTGAGAATGTCCTCTTTCCCCTGTCCCTTCAAAAAACTCGTGCCTGTCACTTTGAGCGACAGGTCTGAAGTCTGTCTGGGGGCCCTGGCCTGCCTCAGCAGTGCAGAGGCCCAGTCTGTAGCAAGTCCACCCGCCCGGCACTGCGCCCCGAGAGCTGGTCTTCAGTGCACTTTACCCCCTGCTTAGTTCTTCCTAACTGGACTCTCTAAGCACTGCTCCTTTCTTTGAGGATCTGGCTCTCAATGCAGAAAAACAAACTTAAGGAGTTTCAGCTAGATCTGCAGCTATGGAAAACTAGGAACAGAGATTTCTGATTTTCATAATGTGAACTCCTCCGACCCACTACGTGGTCTATTCTTCTATTTATCTAAGTCACCTTAAATTTCTCTCCATAATATTTTCCAGTTTTCCTAATACAGTTTTTATATATCACTTGTTGGATTTCTTACAATTTTTGAAGGAATTCTAAATTATATCTCAAACTAAATTTTGTTTTCTCTTTATTTTTCTCAAATAATAATTTTACATTTCTCACACTTACATTGATGATTTCTCAAGTATATTTTAAACTACATTTCATTTCGTTTCTTTCTCGTATGACTATCTTAGTTTCTTCTCATAGTTATCTGTAGATTCATTTAGAATTTCTACATTAAAAGTCATGTTGTCTATGAATAATGATGATTTTTTCCTTCTGTTTTGCATCTTTAATGCTTTTATTTCTTATTCTTGCTTTACTGAAATTATTTCAACTTCCAACAAAATGCTGAATAGAAATAGAGACCAGGAGTGTCTTCATTTATTTCTCAAACTCTGAAGGATGATACGGCAAAATGTCACCATTGTGTAAGTTCACTAAAGTTTTTAAAGATATTCCTTATTATGCTCTCAAGATTTCTAAGGGTCTGTGTCATTAATAAGCGCTCGGATTTTGCATTTTGAAGAGATGCTGACATACATGAAATTCCATGCTGAGGTACGGTTTCACTGTCTTAAATATCTTTATTAAGTTTAGGTAGGGGTTATTTTGGCTTCAGAAGAGAATTGGAAGTGTTTTCTCATTTTTTATTCCATCTATGAAAGATTGGAGTAATTTCTTGAACAATTCATTAAGGGTTTATAATTTAAACAATGTGTTCACATTTTACATAGCCATCAGAGGACACAACTTTGCTACATTTTTTTGCAATTTTGATACTTTCTGTTATTTGAAAAGTTGATCCACATTGTCTGGGATGTAAAGTCTATTGTCATAGGCTTTTAATTTCTTTTTAGTTGTAGGTGGCACAGTACCTTTATTTTATTTTATTTGTATGTGAACCCAGGGCCCCACCTGTGCTAGGGGAGTGCTCTGCCACTGAGCCCCGCCCCGCCCATCGCCACAGGTTTTAACAACATCTTTTCATCAACTTTTTTATGACTAAAGTTTCCTTTTCTGGTTGTGTTATTTGCTATTTGTTGGTTTTCTCTGTCTTTTTAATCAATATGATTGGTTTTATCAATTTTATTAATGTTCTAAAGGAGCCCAGCTTTTGTTCTATTGATATTATTTATTGTGATTTTGTGATTTTTACTTATTTATTGTTTTTTTTTCTTTCTCTACGTTTTTGTGTTCTTCATGTGTTGTTGCTATTTTTGGTATAATTTCTGCAGCATTTGACACTTTAGATATCTAACATTCTTATAATTTGAGTAAAGATATTTATAATTTATGCATTTTTGATTCGGTGACCTTGTAAAAGTATATTGTTTAATTTCCCAGCAGGTGAGAATTTCGTTTTTAAATTACTGATTTCTGGATGAATTCCATTTGGGTCATTAAAACATGCTCTCCCAATCTCTCACCCTTTGAAAGCGTTGGGGGTGTTACCATCTGTGGCTCCTGTCGAAGGCCTGTTCTGCGTGTGGATCGACCTATTTTCTGGAGCGTGGTGCGCGTTCTCCTCACCCTTGGGATCTCGACTGGCTCGTCCTCGTTCTTGACCGACCACAGGGCGTTCAGGTCCCACCTTAAGTGTGGGTTTGCTCGTCCACTTCTCCTCTCTCTGCTCGTGGACACAGTTGGGGCTGTGTTGGGCTGTGCTGACCCTGTAGGCCCATCTGCTCTTGTCCAGCTCACTCATCTGCCCCTGCGCCTTCTTGGTCACACAGTAACCAACCCTGTGGGATTTTCCACACGGTGTCTCCATGGCTTGTCTTTTCCCATCCTTTTCCAATCAACCCTCTGTGTCTTTATTCTGTGTAATTAAGAAAGGTCTCTTGCGACAGGAGTGCAGTTGAGGTTGACGCTCTCACATGCTCTGGCAACCATGGACGCTTACGTGACAGGGTGGCTATCCCATGGCGTCTGTGTGTGTGTGCATTCGTGTGTGTGTGTGTGTGTGTGTGTGTATGTACTATTTCCCTGCCTTATTTTGGGAAGCTCACATTTATACTGTTTGATTGTGATCAATTCGTTCCTTGTACATCATCTGACATAATTCTAGAAAGTCTGCCGTTCACATTCTGGAGACAGGAAACATCGTCAGTTCCACTTGTATAACAGAATCAAAACTCATCTGTCAGCACTTAAAGAGTCAAAGTTAGGCTGAAACAAAAGCCCTGTTTGGAAAAAGCTTGAACATAAAATCAGAGTAGAGCCAAAACTTTTCTCTGTGCATTAAAAACATGTATGAATAAGAGCAAGAAGTCTGACATGTTGAACCCGAGGCTCTGTCCTGAAACGGAGGGCCACAGACCTCCACGTCAACAGTGCCTGGGATTTGCACCACGTGCTGTGTTGTGGAGCTGACTTCCAATTCACAAGTTTGCACATACGTAAGGACTAGTGTGATGGTGTGACGTGTGGACACTGGGTGAGAGAACCCAGTCAGTCAGATGGACTAGCACATCCATCCCCTCCGCGGGCATCAGGTCTTTGTGAGGAGGACATCGAATCCTTTCTTCCCACAGTATTGCACCATGGACGGTGCCGTAGAACCCTGGGGCCCGTCCCTCCCAACCGCAGCATTGTTGATTGACCAACCCCACCTTCCTCAGCCTCGGATTCACTATTCCATTCTGTGAGATGACCTCATATAGAATGAGAGTGCATGGCATCTGTCCCTCTGTCTCTGCACAGTGCATTTTGCATACCATCCGCAGGCCTATCCATCATCCAATCGACAGGACTTGGCTCCTTTTGGTGGCTGACCAGCATCCCACTGTGTGCACACAGCAGAACTTTAAAAGTCCGGCGTCTGTCGGCTTCAGGGTGCAGGCAGAGTCATTCTGCTCTGGGGTTGCGCAGCTTTCTAGCTCTCAGAACATCACGGTGCCCTCCTGGTTAGCTGCTTTGTTACCACCTCTTCTAAAGTAGGTTAGGAGGATCACAGTTTCTGAAAATACATCAGCTCTGTGAGCGGAATGTTTAGTCACTCAACACAGTACTCCAGGTTCAAATTCTTATCATCATTCTTCACAACACTTCTCTAATGTTACTGATATGGTTGACATGGTTTGTTTGAAAGTGTTTGGAAAATTCTCTCAATTTCTGAAATTCTGTGGTTGTGTGTGTGTTGCATGGTCTATTGATATATTTTGACACTTTAAAGAATCTTTTAAGTCAGTCACGTGTCTACTGTTGTTTCTGAGTTAGGCCTGTTTTTGGTTCTATGGGTTCCTGAGGGACTGATGTTACTATTTCCATTTCTGCACCAATGCTTCATATTTTCCCCTGTGGTGATGGAGATGGAACTCGGGGCTTCACACATGCCAGCAAATGCTCTGCCACCGAGCCCCATCCAAGCCCCCAAAGCTTAAACGCAAAAAAATCCCTCTTGTGCTTGGTGCACCAAGAGCAGCCAGCACAGCATGGTGACAGGTGCCGGTGACAGATGCCAGTCCTTGTGCCTGTCCCCGTGACTCCGTGCCACCGTTCACTCCATAGGCCTTCCTGCTCCCTGTGAGCTTGTGCTCCTCCGGGGGCGAGAGTCCTCTCCTCACCTGGAATTCCAGCCCAACACTGGCATGTTTACTTCTGACCATTCAGGCTTGATTCTGTTCACTGGTCTTTAAGTGTTTCTGTGTTGCTAGTTTGTCCTGGTGCATTGTAATCCCGCACGGCAGGGGACCTCACTGAGACACATTCACATGATCTGCTCCATTCACTGTGGTGCTTCTGTTTTGGTGCTGAAGAAAGTAGAATTCTGAAATGTCCTCCATTAAGTTACAGGAGGGAGGAAAGAGACAAGAGGAGGCCCTTGGGTTAACCACCGCTTCAAACTAAATCAATTTTTTTTAAAAGAGAAAAAAAAAAAAAGAAAAACTGCTCACATTCCTCTTCTGTATGCTGAAGATCACCATCAAGGCCACTCTGCATTCTGGTTTTGCAGACAAATCTCCAAGAAGTGGCAGAAATGTCTCTGGGGACTGAACCCTATCCCAGGAAGTCACCTCTTTGGCTGGAGTGTGTGGGATCACTGAACTTTGGGACTTTCCAGTTCCCTGTAGGTTTTTTGGAATGATGCAAAGCAGGAACAAGACCTCAAGACGTCCTGAGGAAGGAGACTGAGCAGATGACGTTAAGTGCGTGTAGGAATAAGGCATAGGAACTGCACTATTTAGGTCAAATTTCAATACACAAATAAATAGTTATAAAGTGTGGAAAGAAAAACAAAGAGAATGAGACCATCAACCTCCTGAGCATGGGGCCTCCCATTTGATTGGTCCATGACCCCCTGGCTCAGTCGCCAGCTGGACCACCCCACCCCTGGACACAGACAGAGCCTACACACCAGACCAGGGTCCTGGGACTGAGAAGGCACGGCCTGGCTCAGAATGCCCAGCCCCTTGGGATCACACATGTCCGACCTCGTGTGCACCTTAAGAAACCCAAGCCCAGCCTTCTTCCTGGCCACTGAGACCTGAATCTTCCTTAAATTCTTTTCTGCAGTGAGTTAAGGACCTGAAAAGTCCAAGTACAGTCTTCTCTGCCTCTAGAGAGACCTCCTACCCCTGGAGGGTGATAAGAGGAACTAAGTTCTTCCAGTTTGGACAACTGCTTTTAGAAACCAGAGTCACTACGAAAGAACAGCTGCCCAACAGCCAGGATTTTAAAGAGCTGAGCATGGACGTTACATAGCCAGTGTCTCCACTCTAACCTGCTAGAGCCTGAGCCATCCTCGTTGCCCACCACGCTGGAGAGGTTGTGTGGCAGAGGGGACAACCGCTCGCTGTCACAGCAAAGGAAGCCACGAGTGTTCTTAGTCAGGCTTTCTACTGTCCAGTGCTCGAAGCTGTGTGACAGACGCACTTGCCCTCAGAGCTGATGTAGAAGAAAGTCAACAGTGAGTTTTGTAGCCTCAGCAGAACAGAAAAGGTGAAGCATTTTCCACACAGCAGTAAGGAATGAGCAGTTCTTGTTCCACAGAGGATGGAAACTGGAAGCCAAACATCCTCTGCAGGCTGGGATGATGCCCAGAGATAGAGGCTGGCACGGCGTGGTGAGGCTAGACCCGAGGGGTGCCCTTGGGACACCTTTGCATTCCAAAATGAGGTCACAAAACATTTTATGGTTTTTCTCTTAAATTACTAAGAAGCTGGGACCCATTGATCTGTCTTCCAGAAAACCTCAATATAGTGCTGAATGAATAGTGCAAGCTGTCAGGGGGTGAGTGATCAGCTAACAGCTTTGCTAGCAATTGACTCATTTATCCCCAATGGAGTCACACAAACCCATGGGTGAGCTTCCTGGATTAACTAGCACAGGAAACAAGCTTTGGTAAATTCCAAACTGCTGGGATGTGATCCGTAGTTTTCACATCTAGAAAGAGTGAATATTTGCCATGTTCAGTTAACGTGCACGGGACTGTCACAGGCTGACCAATTGCTTGCCCTGATCCATGCAGAATTAACAACCTATTGGAATAGTGTAGCTTCAATACGGTGCAGGTGATCCTGGCAGCCCAGCAGTTAAAAGATGGACTTGGGACTCAGCAGTCTTGAAATGTGGATGGGGTTTAAGAAATTTGCTTTTAGGAGCAGCCCCATCTAACTTAAATTTCTACCACTTGGTACTTGGGCACCTAAAATTAAAAAAAAAAAAAAAGAAGTAAAGAAAGAAAGGGAAGAAAAAAATGAGTCAAAATTTATAAAATAAATCACTTTTGATATGGAGATTTTCATGGTGAGGCTATTGATGTGACCTAACTACGTGGGATACAGAGAATCCATTGGGATTGATCGAATCATCCGTTCACATTACAGTGCATTTATTGGAACAGATGTTTTAGGTGGTGAACATGATAAGTGAATAAAGTCAGTGTAGCTTGATTTAAATAAAGGAATGATAGAACAGAGACAATGAAACTCCTGCCCTGCAGGCCAGAGCTGAGGGGTGTGCCTGGGTGGATTCTGGGTTGAGGCATTTGGGTCCAGGCACCTGCATTTCAAGGAGGAAGGGGACCTGGACACTTGGGGAGTCTCTTTACTGCCATGGTGCTGAATTAGGGGCACCTCCCGAGAGGAGGGGAGGATGGTGGCCTCCTATTTCCAATCCCTGGTCACAGGGAAGTTGACCTTCCTCTTGTGTTGCCGGAAGCAGGGCTGGCAAGGGGTGGACCAGCGCGTGCTGTGAAGCACTTGGGCAGACCCCGTCTCTGGTCCAGATGCCTTATTACCTGACGGGTAACAGGACCAAAGTTGAATCTGCCACTTGGCTGCATGGAATCACTTCCTCCTGTGCCCTCCCAGGGCCTCGTCCCTGGAAGAAGCCTGAAGCCTGTGTTGGGTTGGCATGGTCCCATTCACCTTCAAACCTCCCGATTTTTCCTGATTTTTTTCTTTTAACTTTGAATTTTTTGATTTAAATCAAGATTCTCAGACTTCTCCATTCTTGCTTACTGATTTTACTGAATATTTGAAATTGTTCCTGTCATCTCATTTCGTGACTTAAATGTTTTCTGTTTCTTTCTCTTCCTTGCTCCCATCTGGGCTTGGTCCACCATCATTTTCTTCACTCTGATGTTCCCGAGGGCTTTACTGTGATGCAGTCCCCCTGTGTGCTTCTTGTCTAGCACAGCCGTGGAGTCCTGCACCTCTACCACAGTCAAGTTCAGAACTTTGTGTGACTTGCCAGAGAAACTCCACACCCAAGACACCACCAGCTGGGTCCAGTGCTGATCCTTGCGGAGCAGAAGTTCTCTTGCTCTGCTGGTGAAGGAGGGAGGCCACAGGCTGACGCTGCCCGAGGCTGCTCCCTAGTGCTGTTTTCCAGGAACTGTGAGAGGATGTACTCAGGGATGGTCCTCATCCGCAAGCGAGCCGTTGCCCATTTCCAGGTCTGCAGCTGGGCAGTAGGGTGGGCAGTAAGGGAAAGGACAGGCAGCTTGGCTCAGGACAGACAGAGGCTCACCTGCTTTCCCTGCAGCCATGAAGTGGGAGAGAGAGAACAGGAGGGGAAATGTCCCCATGGGCTAGCAGCAAGGTTGACACTCAGATACAAAGTGGAGCCCGTCCCACCCCTGGGCCAGCACTCTCCTAGTCCTGGAGCCCACATTCTCCTAGTCCTAAGGCCCGCTGGCCACACTGACCCTGAATTATCCCTCATGCCCAGTTGCTGGTGCTCTTTGTTTCTGTTTGTTTTTGTTTTTTTGTATTTTGGTATTAGGGATTGAGTCCAGGGGGCACTTTACAACTGAGCCACATCCCAGACCTTCTTATTTTTTTTACTTTGAGACAGGGACTCACTGAGTTGCTTAGGTCCTCATGGAATTGCTGAGGCTGGCCTTGAGACCCTCCTGCCTCAGCCTCCTGAGCCTCTGTGATGACGAGCGTGGAACGTCATGCCCAGCATTTGCTGGGGCTGTCTTGCAGCCACAGCTACTGCTCTCATCAGCTCAAGTCAGCTGACCTTGCCTGGCCCAATGGCCTGGCTTTTGTGTTCCTGGTCTGGGTGAAGGGCCAGGCACAGCAGCAGCAGTGTCTCTTGCCCTTCCCAGCCCTCTCTGTGCTCATGCCTACTGCTGGGACTTGGGTGACCCCTCAGTCATGCCAAGAGCCACACACATGGCTCTTTAGTTAGCAGACTAGTATCCATGGGGGTCTCGAGCATGCAGCAATGCTGGGCACTGCAGGTGTGTCTGGAAGATGGAGACCTCATATTCTAGGGGAAAAGTGGGAAATAAATGCTGGGATCATGGAGTCCATGAGGCAGTGTCAAGCGCCCACAGGAGTGTGGGGGTGAGGCATTGGTAAGGAAGGCCTCAGCGGCATGAGGACGGGGCGAGCCACGGAGATGGTGGAGAGGACCTAGGCCACCAGGACCGTGAGCATGAAGCCTTCCCTAGTGGCAACGAGCGTGAGAACCGAGGCAGTCCAGCCACGCGGGCAAGGTGGGGGTGAGTCCAGGACACTGAGTTCAGGACTGGGAGTCGGTCACCCATGAAGCACCTGGGCTTGGCACAGGATGACACTGGAAGTCCTGTCCTGAATATGGGGACGCTTGCCAGGACGTGCACGGCTGCATTGCGGAGAAGCACACTGAGGAGAAGGGTAAAGTTGGGGGGCGGCCTCAACGATGCACCCAGAAGCTGCAGCCGTGGGGGGGAGCACTGAGTTTCTGGCTGAGTCTGCAGAAGAGGGCGCTGCATCTGTGGACGGTGAGGACAGGACGCCACGCCTGAGGGGTTACATGACAAATTCCTCCAGTCCTGGAGCCTGGTTGTGGGGTCGCATGGGGCTCTTGGTGGGGTCTGCCACCTGGGGTGCGGTGGCACCACCTCATTGTAGCCACACATGGCTGGGAGACTGAGGCGGGTCTCCTGTCCCTCATGTGGCCTCTGAGTCCACTTTCGAGGGCTCAACTTCGGGTCCTTGCTTTCTCCCAGAGGCCCCCCCTCCAGATGCCATCCCGCTGGGGTCTAGGTGTCAGCACAGGCGCTTCAGGGGACACTCAGGTTCAGATAGTAGCAAGGCTACTGACCTGTACACCCTGAAGCATGAGGCGGTGTAAATTGGGATGGGGAAGATGGTGGGCAGAGAGGTTTTCAGCAGGAGGTGAGGAATCTGCTTAGGCAGACTGTTGAGACCCCACAGGGGACAAGCCTTCCTCCTCCTGACAGACGGCAGCACCCTGTGCAGGGGAGACGTGACTTCTGTCACAGCGCCCACCGGCCGGGCATGAAAAACGCTCCACCTGAGGGTTTTCCTAAGGTGTGGAACTACATTCTTGGAAAGATGTGGATTCATGCTAGAAAATAGGATAGGAATTTGAACAAATCAATGCAAACCCAAGCCAAATCCCAGCCACCTGGGAAGGTGGCCTGAGAGCACCACACTGCGTCTGGTGGACCAAGGCTTCAGGGCCAAAGGCTCTTGCCCCCAGCACTCCCCTGCTTTAAAATTCCTCACTTGGATGGAAATGAAGACCTTTATGCTAAATGAAATAAACCAAGCACAGAGAATACCGTATGATACCACATGATACCATATGAATACCATATGATACCGCATGAATACCGCATGTTACCACATGAATACCGCATGTTACAATACGTATACCGTATGTTACCATATGTATACCCTATGTTCTTAACTCACATGTGGAACCTGAAGAAATTGAACTCAAAGAAAGGAGAGAGAGGAGGGCGGGTTACCAGGGAGGGAGAGAGTGGGAGATGAGTGCTCAGGGCTCGGAGCCTCAACACACAGGCCAGGTATTCGTGTCCCCGAGACCTGCTGCAGCGCATGATGAGCATGGCCAGTAACACAGCGTGCATTTCAAACTCGTCACGCAAGTCCGTGTCAAGAGCTCCCACCACAGGACAGCGCAGAGCGACGAGGAGAGGGCTGTGTAAGGATGCAGCTCAGTTAACACACGTGTGTGCACCATAACTTCCCTTAGAACCTCCTAAGTGTTCATGGTCACAGCTTGTCCATTTTCAGCTAAAAATACAGAAATGAGGAGTTTAAATGGAAGATCTACAGAGAGACAGTTGGATGTTGATTAGAAAAGGAAATAAGACAGATGACATAGTCTAGCTCTGTTAGGGATGGGCATAGGAAAGGTAGCCATGGATACAAGTTAGCAGACGGTCCGTTAGAATGTCAAAGAATTTTAATTTTGGACGACAAATTTTAATTCCTAATAAAGAATGAGATACATAAATACGTACAGCTAAAGGTGCACCTACATGTATGTCTATGAATTTCTGTGTGTACCGAACTTTACCCCAAATCTTGAGAGAAAACCATTTTCCCATGAGTTCACTCTGGGCAGAGCACGGAGTCACTCTGTTCTAATGCTCTGCTTGCCGTGAACGTGCTCCTCCACACAGGACCCTCTTGAGTGCTCCCTTGACCTCCGAGTTTCTCAAGCTGTAGATGAGGGGGTTCAGCATCGGGGTGATCACCCCGTAGAGCATAGAGATGAGTCTGTCTCTGGCAGGGGAATGTTGGCTGGAAGAGGGGCGGATGTAGGTGAAGATGGTTGTGCCGTAGAAGAGGCAGACCACCAGGAGGTGGGATGCACAGGTGGAGAAGGCTCTGCGCTTGCCTTCTGTTGACCGGATCCTGAGGATGGTGCGGATGATGTACACGTAAGAGACCAGGGTGGTCAGAAAGGCGCTGATTCCCAGCATGCCTCCTATCACTAAAACAAGCATCTCTGCCATGTACGTGGAGGAGCAGGAGAGGGCCACAACCTGTGGGATGTCGCAGTAGTACTGGTTGACCAGGTTGGACTTGCAGAAAGACAGGCGGAAGGTGGACACAGTGTGCAGGAGAGAGTTGAGGAACCCAGCTGCCCAGGTCCCACACACCAGCTGGACACAGCACACCTTGGTCATGATGAGGGCATAACGCAGAGGAAAGCATATGGCCACATAGCGGTCATAAGCCATGACGGCCAGCAGGAAGACTTCACTCCCAGCTAGGGCCACCAGGAAATAGAGCTGCACTGCACACCCGAGGAAAGAAATGCTGTTCTCCCCGCTCAAGAGGTTGTGCAGCATTTTGGGGACGGTGGCTGATGGGCAGAAGATGTCCAGGAGGGACAAATTTGCCAGAAGGTAATACATGGGAGTGTGCAGCTTTCTCTCCGTGCAAAGGGCCAAGAGAATGGCCCCGTTTCCTGCCAAGGTGATCTGGTAGATGACGGCAAAGACCACGAAGAGAGGGTAGCGCACCTCGGGGAGGTCGGAGAGCCCCATGAGCACAAACTGTGTCACTGTGCTGAGGTTGCCCACGTCCATCTGCTCCCTGCACAGAGCCCTCCTGGAGGGAAGGAAGCCGACAAGCCCGGTTATGTCTAGAGAGCAGGGAGCCCGGGGCTGGGGAGCTCTGGGAAGCAGTGGGCATGTGGTGGACATGACCTGTCAGCCCTGCTGACCAGGAGGTGCAGCTATTTGAACCAGGAGGTGCAGCTATTTAAACACCTGTTGGACACACCTGTACTCTTGCCATTTCTTGAAATAGTCCTGCTAGGTTCCTTTTCCAGAGGACGCTGCCTGAGCACCTGGGGACTCTGGTGCCAGCCTTCACCACCCTGTGGGAAGTTGCAGTGGAGCGAGCTCTGAGCAGGGCTCTGTCCTCTGCTGGGACACTTGCCTCGTGCTGCCCTGGGTGGTGCTATCCTTGGTACTAGACTCCTTAGAAGGTCCTGGACATTCATATTACCTGTTATAGGTATTTATATCCCATATATACTATCATTCTGATTAGGGGTGCAATCATTGATACGTGCACTTAAATCAGAATTAGAATCAGCAGACATATGGGGAAACATGAGGTGAAGGAGTGGATTGCACTAGAAGTACCCAGACCTGGAAGAAGTCAGCAGGAGCATCCCCACACAACTTCCAGAGCAGCCCCCCGGGTCAGCGTGGCCCTGCCCGGCCCACAGAAGCCCAGTGTCACCGCCTCTTTACAGGAAGCTTCACTCAATTCCACAAGTAAGCACTGTGGATTTTTTTCCCTCTAACACTACATGTATGCAATGGAAAATTCAAAGATAAAACTGGTCAGAAAATAAAATCCAAAAGTTACTTTCTCTGGTCCTCATATGATCTATTTAGCCGGGTGGCAGCTGGGAATGCTTTCTTTCTCAGAGAACATGGGTGTTACCACTTAGACACAAGGATACGTTTCCTACCTGGCAAGAAATGCTTTTAAGTCTGCTTTTCTATTTCCTGTAAGACTTGGGTAAGAATTGCAAGAGTTCTATTTTTCCCTCCTCAAGTAACACCAGGTTTGTTAACACTGTTCTTTGGAAATAAACAGTTTTTAGTGATCTCTTCAAATCAAAACCTAGGGAAGAAAATTGTTATAAGTCATGGATTGGCAGTAATTGTTCTTCATCTGAGGAGGGATGTGTAATGAGGGAGAGAATGGTTCAGGGAAAAGCCACCTGTCAACTCAACTCTTAGGTCTGGAATGCTCTCAATTCCACCAAGTTTAAAACTCCTGTCTACATTTTTATGTATTAATATCTTTAAAATGTACTTGTATGTTGAGAGCCATCCATGGGCTGAGTGTGGATTGTGTTGCACATCACAGCCAGTGAGGGGATGGGTCTAGCACTGGAATGTCCCATGGCACCCCCCACAGGGATAGACTGCCTGGTGCAGGTGAACTTCCCCCTCAGCTCTGCCAAAGGTCCCACATAGCACTGGAGATGGGGTGACCTGCTGTAGCCACACAGCCCCTCTGAGATGGGTGTGACCTGCCGACTGCAAGACATAAGGAAGCAAGACTCCACCCTGAAACCTTATCCCTGCCTTTGATGTGCCCCATCAGTCAACATGGGAGCCATTCCCAACTGTCTGGCTCCAGCTCCTGTGTGGACTGGACCTATCAGGGACTCCCCTGGTGAATCTGTCTTTCTGACCTTGTCTTTTGTTCTTCATTAATTATTCTAGGCTTTAATTTCTCAGGTGGCTTACATCCTCCTTGGCAGGAAGAACCCCCAAACGAGATTCTGTCAGCCTGGCCATATTAGTACATTCACGTGAATAAATAAGGCACTTTTCTAACCCGGGGAGCAGTAACTTGAGAAAGTGAACACTAACTTCCTAGATAGTTACTAATTTTCTTTTTACATTTGCAAATTTGACTTCAAAAAAAAAAAAACACAACACTATGAGGAATGAGTATCATTCAGATTGATAACATGCTCCGGTCCTTCCTCAAAGCTACATAACCAACAATTATCCTCCAAAAACTGTTGCATTTTCATTAAATTTTGCACTTGATTGTTTAAAACTCAATAAAACTTCCTAACTTGACATGTGGAACGTAGAATTTGCTCATGTGGTGAGGGAACTTGTGTTTGGAGTAGCAATCTCCTTCTACTAAACTTAACTAAATCCGGTTTAATCAGCCATCTAATTAGAAAAATAAGAGTCATGAGGAAGAAGTTCCAGAACCTTCCTTGTCAATGTGAGGAATCAGGAGTTGATGGACTAGAGATTAAGAAGAGTGCTCATGAAATGCAGCCTTATAGGTGCTCTAGGTGGCCGCCTGGTCACACACACCATGGGAACCCACGTGGGGGCTGGCAGGCATCACCTCCTTGGAAAATCACCCAGATGTCCCACCCTCCAGTGTTTGACTTACCCCTCTGCATATGGCCCAAGGCACGTACACCGCACAGGAAGCTTTTCTCTTCACCAAAGAGTTATTTCAAGTTTCCACCTGCTAGAGAACAAGAGAAGAAAATCATGAAGCACAAATAGCCCACATATAACCTAAACTTCATGCAATTAAAATGACTTATTTTACCATATGCATATCAAGGCAATATGACATTTAAGTATTCTTTTGTAGGAGGTTATATTACCCATAAAAATACTCAACCAGGAGGCCAGATGATATGGACAGCACATCACATCAGGAAAGAAAAACAAACTCATCGCTTGCATTTGGACGCAGTCAGGAATTTAGCCTGGTTTATATTGCACCCCTTTTCCCCTAGGAAAAATGACAGTAATGATAATGACCCTAGGGGGAATACTCTTCTCTTGCACATGATCCAAATTGAAACCAACTGACTAACAGAAACTCATAGCTAATCAATCTCAGAAAGTTTAAAAATGAGTCTAAATCCTGTGAGTGCCATCTTTGATTCTAATGATGGCCCCGGGTGAGGTAAAGCAAGACATTTCCTGCTAATGCACTTGTCATCAAGAGCAAAGAGTGTTGTTGTCAAGGTGTCTGTATTCATAGCAATCATCCCTCCAAAGTAGGATTATATCCTCAGATACTGACACACGTGCAGCTCCATGGCAAACTCCACACGTCGTCCATGCACCACTCCACTTCTCCTCTGTGAAGCTGTGTGCCGCCCACACGACACCTGAGCGTGTAGGGTCAGACCCGTGAGTGTTAGTGCACCCCGTTCCAATGGTGACCCCAACTTGATTTCCTAGTTGGGTATTGATTGAGCAATAGAAGAATCTTTGTCTGAAAGTCAGATAGATGGCAGACAGACAGATGGATGACAGAAGGACAGATGGATGATAGATAGAGAACGTTTGCAATGACTGAATGTGGTGAGGGCAACAAGTAAATGTTAACCCATTTCACTGTTTCAATAACTCTAATTTCAGACTCAACAGGACCAAGTCAGACACAAACATCAAAAGGAACAGAAATACAAGTCCCCACGGCTTCTGTCTGCTCTGCAGGGGGGGAGCCACGGCTGCGCGGACACGGCTTCCACCTGAAGCAGCCTGATTCCCGTCACCATGGGGTGTGCTGCATGGGCTCCACATGTGTGCGTCGGCCTGGGAACCCTCCTGGACTGGACCTCAGGACACTCCCTCTCTCTTCAGGTCTTACATTGGGATCTCTTGGGACCTCTTTCTCTCACAAGCCGGAGTTGTGACAAGAGTCTCCCAAGCTGCTGTGGACATTCCAGTACAGTTATTCCAGTTTTTCAGAAGGGATGGTCTTTTAGAAGAGGGTGGTTCTGCCGCTCCTGAGTGGAATGGTCTGTGGTTCCCCCTGGGTGCCTCTGCTCTCCGCAGGCCAGATGGCCAGATGGTCTTCCTGAACGGAAGAAAGGTTCTACTGCAAAGTCCCTCCCGTGTCAGCTGACTTTCCTCGGCCGTCAATTGCTAGAGGTCAATCAGCTTAACGAGAGAAAGGCTTTGTTTTGGCTCCTGGTGTAGGAGCTTTCCCCAATGGTCATTTGTCCCTGTGTCTTCGGGCCTGTGGTGAGGTACATCATGGCGGGGCTTGAGGTGGTTGAATCTGCTCACTCCTGGCATCTGGGAAGCATGGGGATGCAGGAAGGGACAGGGCCAGCATCTCCAGGGCATGTCCAGGGCGGTGACCCTGCTTCCACTGGCCCTCCTCCACCACCCAAGCAGTCCACATTGCAGCCCAGACTCTCACCACGCAGGCCCTGGGGACACTCTAGATCCAGTCTGAGCACCGACCTTTACTTCACTGCTCTTGTGTTCAGGTCTGTCCATGTTCCTATGCAGCCCTTTTCTGTAGTGGGTGCATGTGTATTTAAAATTGCTGTGCGTCCTCTTGACAGGAGCATTCTGTCGGGACAGAAAGACACTGTCTCCAGAGCCGGTAGTAATTCAAAGTCTGTGGCGTCCAGGGCACAGGACCGCCCTGCTGTCCTGTATTCACCACTAGGGCATCCTCTCCTCCCACCTCTATAATGGTGCCGTGCAGAGCTCAGGTCTCAATGCTTCCATTTGTCTGCTCATGGTCAGTTTCCCCAGGCCTGCTCCAGGTAATTAAGCAAAGTGGACACTTGTCCTTTTCTCCACCATGTTCTCCTGCAATGACCACATCCTTCTACTCCTCAGTATTTATTGCCTGTCGCTTTTTTAGTGATCTGCTTTGGTCTTTTCCTCTTTCTCTTTTGCATATCTATTTAAGGTTTATTCTGTTTTCCTGACAGTGCTCAGTTATCCACAAGTGTGTTTAAATATATTTCACTTACTGTCCTTAGAACGGTTACTTTTACTTTCTGTTAGGCTGTTTGTCAACCCCCCTTTTTTCTGATTACCTGCAGGGAATTGCTGTGTTCTGGGTTATTTTGCTTGATTCCAGTTTTGGGCTGGTGTAAGGGCCACACAGTCACAGCTTCTGTCCTCGCGGCCGGTGTCTGCTTCTTACTCTTTCATCACCTCTGGTGTGTTTGAATCTCAATTAGAATTAATTTTTATTCATATACTTGAAATTATTTAATGATAATAATAATTCATGGTAGTTATAGTATTAGATATAACGCATTTATTATTTTCAATAAAACATGGAATAATTAGATCAAGCTAAAGTATCTATCATGTCAAATATTTAACCTTTGGAAGGGGACATTTAAAGCAATATTGGAAGACATAAAATTCAAATTTTAGCAATACTCACCACACTTTCCAATTGATCTCAACAAAAAAATTGAACTTTTTCCTCAAAGCTAACACCAGCTTTGTGTTATTCCTCCTGTTTTGTTATTTTTGCCCATAATTTCCTTGGCTACTCGAGTTTTTTGTGGTTTTATATAAAATTTAATATTACATATCTATAAAAATGACATTAGAAATTTGTAGGGATTACATTGTATCTTCAGATTTTTTAATATGGTAATTTTAACAATATTAATTCTTCCTTTAATTCACAGAACATTTTAATTATGTATTCCTGAACTCCTTCTCTGTCATTCCTTCTGCTGTGCTGGCCATGGGTTCAAATCACGTAGCATCTTGATTGGTTTGGGGCACTCTCTTCCCTTGTCTTTTCATGTTGCTGTGTGTCTTCCTTCTAGCTCTGTGGATCTTAGATGTTACCCTATAGGCTTATCTCCTGTAGGGATACCTCTCCTTTGAGGTGAAGGACAGTGTTATTAGATCCCAATATAAACAATATACACCCTAAAAACTGATGTTTGCCATTAAGACACTTACAGTTTGGTCACAATGTCCAGAAATGGTGAATTCAATTGTTATCTACAATATACTCAGTAGATTTGTAAAAGGGTTTACAGTTTCTGATGGTGGACAAAGAACCAGGGGCGAGGAGTAGGATGATATGCTGAGGAGGTAGGGGGTGAGGAGATAGAGTTGTTGTATCTTAGGAAGTGTGAAAGAGAAATCTAAAGAGGAAGGTTAGTAGCAGGAGAAGGGAGAGGAAATAAATTTGGGCAGACAAGTAAGTGGGAAGACAGTAGAGTACATAAAACAAACACACATTCATATTAAGAAAAATAAAAATGTTAAGATAGTAGAAACTGATGGGAAAAAAGAAATAAAGAGTATACAACACAGGTGTAATATGCTAGTCAGAAGTCCCAGTCCTCGGTATCCTAATTCATGCAAAACACTTGGTTTCACATATGTTGGGGATGTGAGGGTGGGAGAATAGAGAGGGAGAGGGAAAAAATCTTGAAGGAAGACACAGGGATTGTTTGATGGAGATCAGTATCTTTCCTGCTTCCCTTCTCATCCAATAGGTGGGGTCGTCTGTTGTTAACTTGTATCTCCACCCTACGAATGGTGAAGAAACTGGGTAGAAACTGGGTCCCTGGCCAGCCAGAGTTCCAAACTTGGAGTTGCCCCTACTGAAGATGGTGATGAAGGTGACCCAAGATGGAGGCGCCTGCTTTCAGCGGTGGGCTGTCAGGTTATGTGGGGGGAGCCGTGATGGCATTGGACGACGAATTCAGAAACGACTCTGTGGTGTGCAGTGTGTGGCTGTTGGCTGACTTCAGAGCCTGTGGGAAGTTCTGGGGAGCAGGCCACTACGTGTAGGGGACTATTTCCGCTGCTGCAGGGTTCCAAGATGGTGGTGATGGGGCAGCCCCACATAGGTAGATGGGGATCCACACAGGAGTGGTGGCCAGATTCCTGCATGTGAGAAGCTGCCAGGTGTCCTGTGAGGGAGTGGTATCAGCAATTTCTGCTCAGGTGAGTGGCTGAGAGTTCTGCGCAGGTGCTGATGGTCCCACTTGGTTGCCCAGTAGTCCTGGTGGGCCAGTAATTGGGAGACCTACGCTGATGCGGAGGCCTAGAGCCCTGTATGGGCATGGTGGCCATGTTTCCCGCCAGAGAGCAGGAATATCGCTTGCAGAGAAGCAGTATTGTCACTACTTGAGACCCAAGTCAGGGAGCGACACAGAATGCTGCCTCCCTCCAGCCCGCCATCTTGGATCTCGCCCAATATTAATTCTTCCAAGCAAAGAACACAGGATACTTTGCAATGCATTTTTTTATTGTTAAATTTTATTTTGGGTTGACACATCACAATCATACACCAGAACTTCAGGGAGACACCTTATTTCCAAACCATAACAAGTAGTCTACTTTTCTCTTTTGTGGAACCTCCATAGTCATTCATAAGAGTTATGCTGCTAATTTACTTTTCTGAGCAGAGGCTGTTTGGGACATAATTGGGATGCTCAGAATTGGAAAAAAATATTTTAAAAAATAAATAATTGCAGACCCAAAGTGGTGTAATTAACATAAGTAGTAGTCTGGAAAGAAAGCTTTCCTGTTTCTACAGATGACAGAAGGACAGAATGAAGCAGAAATGACAGCTCTCTAGTCACAGTCGATAAAAATGCTGAGACTCGGGGATGGGGAAAGCATGATGACAAAGTCACACAGGTGCACATGGTGGAAGAGTGTGGCAGATGATGACCAGGAAGCAGAGAGAGAGAGAGAGAGACTCCACTTACCAGACAAAAATATATACCCCAAAGCCACGGCCCCAGTGTCCCACGTCCTCCAGCCACACCCACCTGCGTCAGTTACCACTCAATCCCATCAGGTGATCGATTCACTGGTGGGGTTAGGGCTCTCACAATCCAATCATTTCCCCTCTGAACCCTCTTGCATGTTTCCCACATGAGCTTTTGGTGGACAGCTCACATCCAAACCATAACAGGGAGCATGGCAGGGTGAGCAGGTGAGCAGCCAAGGGGAAGAGGTGGAAGGAAGACACATAGATGGATGGTTAGGACAGATTCAGACTCAGGAGCAGGTGGAGGCTGAGGTATGAGTACATGCACGGTGGGCAAGGGCCCAGGTGAACTTAGGATAGCCCAGCTTTCGTCCTGTCCACCCAGGATCAACAGTCCTCCTTTCCTCTCCAAGACATTCACTATTGGATGCCAAATGTTAGGGTCGCAAAGTTTTGAGATGGAGATACACATAAATGGATAGGTCAGCTGAAGTTACATGTGGGTGCACAGACAGGCATTGTAGACGTTGAGGGGCAACTATTCTATGAATTCTTCCCATGACTTCACTCTGGGCAGAGCATGGAGTCACTCTGTTCTAATGCTCTGCTTGCCGTGAACATGCTCCTCCACATAGGACCCTCATGAGTGCTCCCTTGACCTCTGTGTTTCTCAGGCTGTAGATGAGGGGGTTTAGCATCGGGGTGATCACCCCGTAGAGCATAGAGACAAGTCTGTCTCTGGAGAGGGAGTCTTGGCTGGAGGAGCGGCGCATGTAGGTGAAGATGGCTGTGCCATAGAAGAGGCAGACCACCAGGAGGTGGGACGCACAGGTGGAGAAGGCTCTGCGCTTGCCTTCTGCTGACTGGATCCTGAGGATGGTGCAGATGATGTACACGTAAGAGACCAGGGTGGTCAGGAAGGCGCTGGTCCCAAAGATGCCTCCTATCACTAAGGCAAGCATCTCTGCCATGTATGTGGAGGAGCAGGAGAGGGCCACAATCTGTGGGATGTCGCAGTAGTACTGGTTGACCAGGTTGGACTTGCAAAAAGACAGGCGGAAGGTGGACACAGTGTGCAGGAGAGAGTTGAGGAACCCAGCTGCCCAGGTCCCACACACCAGCTGGACACAGCGCACCTGGGTCATGATGAGAGCATAACGCAGAGGAAAGCATATGGCCACGTAGCGGTCATAAGCCATGACGGCCAGCAGGAAGACTTCGGTCCCCATCAGGGCCACCAGAAAGTAGAGTTGCACTGCACACCCAAGGAAAGAAATGCTGTTCTCCCCGCTCAAGAGGTTGTGCAGCATCTTGGGGATGGTGGTCGATGAGCAGAAGATGTCCAGGAGGGACAAATTTGCCAGAAGGTAATACATGGGAGTGTGCAGCTTTCGATCCATTCCAAGGGCCAAGAGAATGGCCCCGTTTCCTGCCAAGGTGATCTGGTAGATGACGGCAAAGACCACGAAGAGAGGGTAGCGCACCTCGGGGAGGTCGGAGAGCCCCATGAGCACAAACTGTGTCACTGTGCTGAGGTTGCCCACGTCCATCTGCTCCCTGCACAGAGCCCTCCTGGAGGGAAGGAAGCCGACAAGCCCGGTTATGTCTAGAGAGCAGGGAGCCCGGGGCTGGGGAGCTCTGGGAAGCAGTGGGCATGTGGTGGACATGACCTGTCAGCCCTGCTGACCAGGAGGTGCAGCTATTTGAACCCCTGTTGGACACATGTCCTTTACAGTACTTATGATATTTCTTAAAATATTCACCCTTGGTTCCTTACCAAGAGGAAATCTTCTGAATAGATGGAGAAATTTAAAATCTACCTTCTCCATCAAACATTTGAGGGGTTACCGCTGTTCTGGGGATTGTAGAATTCAGTGGAAATCCACCTTCCCTTTGACACCTGCTTTGTTCTGCTTTGTATTATTTCCAAGTGTTTATTTTTATAGTTTGTCTCAATACTAAGACCTTGACATAGAAGCTGTGCTTTGTTCCTTGGTGTGTGCACTTCAGTAGACACTAGGAATTAGCACTTGAAAGGATGGAGAGAGGGTGGGGTGATAAGTGGTGCACGCCCTGCTCTGACAGGCTCTTCCCATTCTGAAAAGATCAAAGGAAGGATGCTTCTTCACCTACAAGTAATCATCACTCAAACATAAACATAACTTAATAAAATTAAACTCACCCTGAAAACATAAACCGACTTGTTTGAAAGTGTCTGTCTGTCCCCATTCAGGAAATTATATCATATATATATAAACACATATATACTCAACATTGTTCACACATACCTTTTGAATATAAAACTTGCATACTTAGCCACATGCTTAATATATTTAGGGAAATAAGGTGGTTTAAATTACATATGCTAGAACATGTTAGTTTTATTTATTCTTATTTAATTTTCTAGTTTCACTAATGTGTCTCATCAGAGTTCACATAATTGCAATTCTTAAAACTATTTACAACATGACTTTAAATGAAGGTCTACGTGTCCACACTTGTGTGGGGGTTTTCTATCCCTTTGAAAACTGGTTGTTTTTTGTTTTCTTTGTTTTTTTAATTAATTAATTAATTTTTAATATTTTTAGTTGTAGATGAACAGGATACCTTTATTTTATTTATTTATTTTATGTGGTGCTGAGGATTGAACCCAGTGTTTCACATGTGCTAGGCAAGCACTTTACTGCTGAGCTACAACCCCAGCCCCTTTATTTTTTAACACACACATTTGACTGGAAATTCAGAAAAGACCGCTAGAACATAAAGTGCAGAAGTCCCTGTCTGTGACCCACCCCCTTCTTTCTGCATTGCCTGATAAGACGATTGATTACTTCTTTGCTCAGGTAAAATGCATAATTAATGCAACTCATACACAGAGATTTATTTATACAAATGGAATGAAACCACCTCCTCACTCTTTCTCCCTGCAGGATTTAAACAGGAATCATGGATCCTACTTAACACATCAGTCCTCCCTCCTCATGAAGCATCCACAGTGAACCATAGGTACATAGCACTCTCCATGATGAGCTCTCTATCTCGTGGAACATACTGAAGAACATTGCTGTGATAACCATAAAGTCCTTGTGTATCATAATGCAGCTTTGAAAAAAAAAAAAGAATTCCACTGAATGAAAGAAAATGTTAAAACAGGAAACATCTACTGGCTGGGGTTGTGGCTCAGAGGGTGAGTGCTTGCCTAGCACATGGGAGGCACTGGGGCCCACCCTCAGCACCACATAAAATAAATAAATAAAATAAAGGTATTTGTGTCCAAATACAACTAAAAATATCTATTAGAAAAAGAGACCATCTACTGTGACAATTCTAAAATTCTCCATTGTCCATGAGTCTATAGAGATATGTAGTTTCAGCTGCCCCACCTTTTTATATGTAACACTTTGAAAACAAAATAGAAACATAAATTAAATGAAGCACTTTTTATTTCAAGAAAATTAGTGTCTTCAGAGAGTAAATATTTATTTTGTATTAAATACTTGTTTTTCTTTATATACACACTGAACAATTTGACTGGTTTTAAAACTCAGGGTTATGAGACATGAGTCTATAATATCTTCATAACCATGAACCAACTTTCAGTTACACACTCAGCTTGTCCTCGCAAAGATAATAAATCTCCTTAAATTTTGCACTTGAATGTTTAAAATGTGTTCAAGCTTATGATATAGAGTCCAGATTTTTTCCTATGAGGATCTTCCGACTAAATTAAACACAATTCAATCCTAGGCATTTGCCATCTGATCAGAAGCACAACTTACAGGTTGCTAATAATAATGGCTGGGGATGAAGCTCCATGAACTTTCCCACTTACCTGAGGATTCCAGAGCCCTGCACACAGAATCGGGTTCGTCCTCAGGACGGGCATGCCATGTGTGATCTGTGGTCACTTGGTGAAGTGGGGACGGGAGAGAGTGAAGGACACAGGCAAAGATGGGCTTGCTGGAGTCAGAGCCAGGGGCGTGGTGGCTGTCAGGGAGAGGACGTGCAGCCAGGATCAGTCCACTAGGAGCTACCCAGAAGCCTGTCACCTTAGCAGTTCTCGGCCTGCCCTTGGGCACATGCTGTCAGAGCACTGTGAACCATGCGTACAGCGTTTCTCTTCAGCATGGGGTCACTTTTGTTTTCCAATTTATACAGAAAAGAAAAGCATTGACTAAGCACAAACAACCACTGATAGATGCTAAGATAATTTAAAACACATAATTTTCAGTATAATGATATCAGAAAACATTACATTTAAACTTTCTTTAGCAAAGAAGAATTTTCTTTAAAGCTTTATTGCCAAGCAACAAGATATATAGCTTCCCTTTTGACTCCGTGGGTTGGTACTCAGTAAAAAAATTTTAAAACACTTCTAAAGGGTACCTGCCACCTGGTTGGTGGCATCTCGGTGCCTGTTAACTCTCACGGTCCCGTTTCACAGGGACACACACTCAGGACTGTGGGTCAGAAACAGTGTCTAGAGACTTCTGTGCCTTACATGCAAAGGTGGTAAATGCACAGTGTGGGCATGTTTTATGAGCTGAGCTGAACTATTTTTACACATGTATTCAGGTACTCTAAATAATTGAAAATGTTCTCTTTGCTTGTTTAATGCTGTTTTAACCGGCATCTTAAATGTGTGCATTTTCACCCTATATTATCTTCACAAAATCCAACGGCTTACCATTCAACATCCAGAATTGAACACACAATTTTCCTACCTTTCCTGGTCCACAGGTGTCCTCAACAATACCAAATTTCAGGAATAAAGCCAGGTGACCAGAGAACTAAAAGCACATCAGTTAACCCAAGCCACTCCTCAGCTCTAAGTGAGGCTCCTGTTCAAAGTCACACTGTAGTTTATAGTGTCCCCACCTCCCCTATGACGACAGTGCAGACCCAGATGGGAATACCTGCACAAGTCCCAGTTACTAATGCAGTCGTGGGCACTCACAGCTGAGCAATTTCACATAGGTGTGAAAATGGACCTGAACTGTGGAGCGGTGATGAAGGGTTTGTTTTAATTGCCTAGAGTGAGAGAAAACAAAACTTTCCCCACTGATTGTATGACCAGACAAAAGTGAAGAAGAAATTGATGTTTTCACAATAGTTTGCTGTAATCAGAGTAATCATTCCTGTAAAATATCATTTCACTACCAAATTGGTATATATTTCATTCATGTCAGATAGGGTGAACTTTAATACAATCTTATGCACAAACATTCATTTTTATGTTGTTAAGATTATTTACCATTAGCATGGAAAACTGTTGTTAGACACAAAGTGGTTGGAATTTCAAATCGATTTAAGCCTGTAATCAATAAATCAATTTTCTTATAGTATACTGATTAGAAATTAAAAGAATCCGTATGAATAAATTTTGTATCCACATGTATACAGGTAAATGCATAGAAAAATCAATATATTACAGTTAGTAAGTCCAGGTAAAGGAAATATAGGTGTTTTCTGTATCATTTCATTTTTTAATATAACTTTGAAACTTTTCAAAATACAGTACTATTAAAAAATCAAACACAAACATGAAAATAATACAGGGAAAAATCTGTCTTGCGTTCCACCTGCATGTCCACATCCTTAGTAACTAAACTGCTGACTAGTGTGAAAAGAGCCCACTCTGAGCTCTATGTGGAGTGTGTGAGTGTGTGTGTGTGTATGTGTGTGTGTAGAGACATATACACATGTATTTTATCCCACATGCTTTCCTTCACTGAATAGTCAAATATCAGTTTTAATATTGGTCAGGAACTGGAAAATAATGAACTGTTCTGAATTATAAATTATATTCTGAATAACCTAGCCAAATTCTTAGCGACAGAAGATGGAGCGGAGGTTGGTGAAGGCCTGTGGAGGGAGGAATCGAAAGTTGTTGAGGGTTTGGGCTTTCTGTCTTGCAAACTGAAGAGTGTTTGCACTTCCAGTGTGCATAACACTAGTGATCTTTAGACTTAAAACTGACAAAGACAGAATGTTTTATTTTAGGTGCATTTAATCATAATTCAAAAATTAAATTGAAAACTCAATCCACATAGTGGAAAAAAATTGCAAAATACCTGGCTGATAAGGGAGTGGCAATTAAGGTACACGGAAATTCTTATACTTATAACTCAAAATGCCCAGCTAAAAGTAGGCAAAGATCTGAATGGGCGTTTTTCAAAGGAAGATTTACAAATAGTTAAAAGCACATGAAAAGATGCTGCACTTGATTTACAGAAGATTGCAAATAGAAGCCAAGATGAGGTGTTCCTCCACACCCAGGGGAATGGTGAGAATCAAGTGAGATGACAGAAGCTCTGGCAAGATGTGGAGAAACTGGAACCACACCCGCCTTTCACAGTGACCTCAAATAGCTCCTCCATTTGGGAAAATAAGGTAGCAGTTTCTCAAATGATTAAATATAGAGTTATCATGAAAGAAACTCACGAAGTCCACTAGTAGTGAGGAATCCCACTCCCAAGAGGAAGGGAAAGAGGTCCACACAGAGACCCATAGGTGAGTGTGTACAGCAATGTCATTCACAGTGTTGACGACTGGAAAGCAGGCAAGTGTCAGCAGTAGATCAGTGGATAAACTAGTACCCCCCACACACGCAATGGAGTAATGCTTGCAAGCTACACCTCTGATGAGGTATCACGAACCCATTCCTAAGAAAGAAATAATCCCATAAATGGGCAAAGGCCTGGCCAGCCATTTCTGAAATGAGACACTCAAATGGCCGACAGATGCACAAGAAAGAGAAGCTCACCACCACTGACAACAAATTGAATCCCCCGGACACTCCCTCACACAGGGCAAAACTGCTGACACCAGGAGGAAAGAGTTTCCGTGTGCTCAGGGGTGAGCGCTTGCCTAGCACAAGAGAGGCCCTGGGCTCCATCCCCAGCACTGTGAACAAACAGAGAGACCATATGTGTCCTCAAGTGGAAGAAGGAGCCCTTGGGTCCTGTTGGTGAGAAGACACCTTAAGACAGTCATAATGGAAAACAGCACGGAAGTTCCTCAGGAAGCCTCAGCCAGGAGCACACAAGGTCCAGTAACCCCACTCCTGTGGGAGCCAGAAGGAGCTGAAATCAGTCTGGGAGGGGACGTCTGCCCTCCGCGCTCACCACAGTGTGTTCACGACAGAGAAGGTACAGATGGACCTTGGCCTCCACCATCCAATGAACAAGTGGACCTGAGGTGTAAACACACAGTGGAGAACCTCCAGCCTCAAAATCAGGAAATCCTGTCACTTACGACAGCACAGTGACCCTGGAGGACACCATGCTGACCGAGGCAAACCAGGCACAGAAAGGCCAAGCTGTAGATCCTGCTACATCCTGGAATCCAGAAGCGTCAGATTCCAGGAGAGGGTAGGACAGGAGACGGGGGGTGCCATGTGATGTGACATCCAGGCATTTTAGGCAAAGTTTGCAAACACTCAGATGCACAAAACTTAACACCACACCATCATGAGACTTGACAAACAAGCCATCCTGTAACTAGTTAACTCCCCAGGAGAGTTTTATGCAAAATGCTTTGTATCCAAGAACCAAAATTAGTAGAAGAGAGAAACTATTATTTTCTTCTGAAAATATCTTTAATTTCTGCCTTAGGACAATACCATGAATTCTTGTATATTTCCCTTGCTCGTTCTGCTATTCTGGGCTGGTTTGGCTGAATGATAAGAAAAATATTGCTTTGCACTTATACCCGATTCAAAAGGGAAGGACTATTTTAATCACACTTTTATAGAATTGCTAGCATTCTTCATTGATCCTATGCCAACATGCAACAATTATGATTTCTAAAAGAATGGTTGCAATTTAGAAACTGAGTGTGTTCACGATTAATGAACTTTCTGTGTTCTGTTTTAAGTTTATTTAGCTTTTGAAACAACCCATGCAGAATAAAGAGAATAAATTAATTTTATAGCCAGACATGAATTGGAAAATTTATTGAATCTCTTGCGGTATACAAAACATTTTTAGCACTTCCCTTTATTAAGTGTGACACACAAAGTGCTTCTAAAAATATTAGGAATTTAATGACTCTCAGTGGTATGGCCACAGAATCCTTGCCAGTTAGCAGCTGGAGGAAACTCCGCCTCCTTGGAGGTTGAGACAGGTCTCCAGAGGTCAGCAGAAGCATGACCCTGGCTGTTCTTATTAAAGATCTGGTGTCCCTATACATCATTCAGCAGCAGGGCTGTCCTCGGGATCTGCGCATGAGTCTCACTGAGAAGCAGCTTCTATATTTCACTCCCTGACCTCATCCCTTTCCTTAAATTATGCAAAAGCAATATTTCTGCAAGGGAAGTCAGCTACGTGGTCCTGGTTCACAGGTAAGCTTGTGCCTGTCATTTGTGCATTTCTCTTGGCAAGTAAATCACAGAAATAGCTTGGTAGACTCCAAAATCTAAAGCATACTTAAATGTTTCCACTTCACAGATGTACGTGAGTTCACAGAATAGAGTTTTAGATTTCTGTGTTTATTTTAGGCAACTAGTTTTCTCTCTCTCTCTCTCTCTCTCTCTTTCTCTCTCTCTCTCTCTCTTTTCCTTTTTTGTATCAGAGATTGAACTCAGGGGTGCTAGGGCCTCTTTTAGTTGCTGAGGCTGACCTTGAACTTGCCATCCTCCTGCCTCACCCTCCAAGCCACTAGCGTTACAGGCATGCACCACTGTGCCTGGCAGAGGCAACTAGTTCTTAGAATGCTCCCTGAAGGCCTTGTACGTGCACTGTCCAGGTCAAGGGGCCTAAGCCAAAGTGATTGAAAAATTCCCTTGGAACAGAGCAGCAGGCCCCATGAAG
The DNA here is from genome assembly GCF_001458135.2 of Marmota marmota marmota. NCBI lineage: Eukaryota > Metazoa > Chordata > Mammalia > Rodentia > Sciuridae > Marmota > Marmota marmota. The sequence goes on along the minus strand of NW_026003318.1, from coordinate 191,618 downwards.
GAAAAGTTTCCTGAGCTTGATTCAGAAGGTCAACCAGGAAATCTATATGCAGAAGAAAGCTATGATGCCATTTCATGGAGGTCTAGTCATACAAGCAAAAGTAGTGTTTAAAATGGCAAAAAAAAAAAAAGATATTATTCCGAGGTACCTAGTGTGGCTATTATGATGAATGATTTTTATAAAGGCTGGATTTATGAGGCATTAACATGATAATGCAGGTCATTTATATATCCTGTTGTGTTCAAGTGTTAACAGTGGTGGGGAATTAGCAACCCGGTGTATTCTATTGCCCTTATTTTAAAACTGTGAACCAAGTAATTTCCAAGTATCACTGCACACATGCAGGGGAGTGGGCAACCTGAACTTTCTGTACTGCACAGTAGTCAGGAGGCCTTGCAGGTGCACCTTGAAGGGCAGAATGTGAGGTGAGGTTAGCACGGGCGAATGTGAGCATTCACCTGGATCAAAGAGACAGCGGACAATCTGAAGAACCAAGAACATGACAAGACTTCTACTGGCCCCTGCTAGGGTGTCACCTGGTGAAGGACACTGAGAACAGAGTGTGGTTTGCAGCTGCGACCTACGGGGCTGTTGGTATCCACCTCACCCACCCACATGGGCTTCTGGCTAAGAACATTCTCTGATCGTGGACTCTCTTCACCTGGTAAAAGGAGGCTGATGGAGAAACTGTGTACAATCAAAGCAATTGGCATAAAATATTTGCTAAAACACTAAAAAATCATATCAATATATCGGGGTATGCACGTCATTACTTTTATGCATATAAAGGTAGAAAAATCATAAATGCTTTTCTGATGGCAAATAAGTTACATATAAAGTGTTTTAAAAAGGCAAATGCTAACATTTTTATTAGTATTCTCTCTCAATCCTGGATTTTTTAATTAATGAAAATAGAGTCATGCTGCGATCAGATCTTACCATATAACTAATTTTAGTCTTGAGAAGTTAAGGTTTCAACAGATTGTTTATGATTTGAAATGCTTCAAAAGGAGTGCAGGTAAGAAATTGAATTTGAGAGGGTTCCTTGAGAACAAGGGTATTTAGCAAAAGCCACGAAACAAGCCGAGCAAGGTCTGGAGGAGGGCTGCCCTCAGGGGACTAGATTCCTGGCCCAGGACTCCCTGGTGAAGGTGCGGAGGAGGGGTAGGCAAGGGAGCTGGCCACACCTTGGCAACCAGAAGCGGATGTTAGGTGCTGGATCAGACCAGCTCTTCACGGTGATGGGCTCAAGCCTGGGTTCAAGGACAGTGGAAGTGAAGGGGCTGCACCTCCTACCTGGTCTCCCTTAGATCCACTCACCTCCAGGGGAAGCTCAGATCCACCCCCTGAGCTGGCTATGGAACTGCTTTCCAGAGCAGCCAGCCACCACTCAGGGGCTCAGGGCATGCTCAAGGCAGAGGGCGACCCAGCAGCTTTCGAGAATGTCTGGGATAACCCCTCAGATGGAGGGAAGGGGGATCCTGATCACGCCCCGCCTCAGAGTGAGGGTTTAGAAAGCCGTTCTACACCACAGAGTAGATGTATCAACAAGTGGAAGGGGCGTGGGACTGGGTTTCATTTTGAATACTTCATGTGCTTGGTTCTCTCATCCTAGGAGGATTAGAAAGAGTAGGGTATCAGTAGATTCGGGGAAGAAAATCCAGGCAGAAGTAGAGCATTCACCTGACCTCAATGCCTTACTCCACCCACCTAGGTTGTGTGTCTTAGGCTGTGGCATCCTATCCTTGGCCTGTGGCTCTGGGGACAGCTCACTAGCAGGCATGGACAACGTAACCTCCTTCACCTACTTCCTCCTGGTGGGCATCTCCAGCTCCCGGGAGCTCCAGGTTTTGCAAGGTCTGCTGTTCCTGGTGATCTATCTGGGAGCCTTGATGGGGAATCTTATCACCGTTGCTCTTATTGTGACAGACACACGCCTTCACGCTCCAATGTACTTCTTCATAAGCAATCTGTCCCTCTTAGACCTTGGCAGCATCTCAGTGATTGTTCCCAAATCCATTGTTAATTCCTTGACAGGCCGTCGGGCCATCTCACTGCAGGAATGTGCTGCACAGATCTTCCTTTACATACTTTTTGCCACTGTAGAGTTTGCGCTCCTTGTGGTCATGTCCTATGACCGCTACGTTGCCATCTGCCACCCTCTGCACTACGGGCTGGTGGTCACACCGCGCATGTGCATTCAGGCCGCGGGCGGCTCCTGGGCCTGCGGGCTGGTCTACTCTGCCATCCACACGGGCTCCATGTTCAGGCTTCCCTTTACAAAGACCAACCTGATCCACCAGTATTTCTGTGATATGCCTCAGATTTTGAGGCTCTCATCTCCCGACGTCCAGTTTTCTGAGTTCGTCATCATTGCCGCAAGTGCTGGCCTCGTGGTGGTGTGTGCCCTCTTCGTCTTGATGTCATATATCAACATATTCTCAACTGTGCTCAAGATCTGTTCGGCGGAAGCCCGCAGCAAAGCCTTATCCACCTGTGTCCCACAGCTGGCGATTCTCCTCCTGTTTGTGATTTCTGGGTCAGTGGCTGTCTTAGGGCCCGTGGCAACGGAAGGATCCCTTAAAAATCTGCTGACAGCCATGTTCTACACCATGGTCCCCCCCTTCACCAACCCCATCCTCTACAGTCTGAGGAACAGGGAGATTAATGCTGCTCTCAGTAGGATGTTCAACAGGCATACCGAGTTCCCAATCAAAGATTTTCTTAGCTAACAACAAATATCAATTTATCACTAGAAAGCAGTCTGACTTATGTTTGATTCTCGTCAGTTGTGTTATACGTTTGCTGTTTACACTTGTGATGGTGGACTACACAGTTAGGTCTTCATTTTCTTGCTCAATGCTATCTTGTAAGTGCAGCTTCCTGAAACACTGAGGCCCAAGGCCAGGCCTTGTGAATGCCCACGTGAGCAGGTACACGTGCTTTTCAGAGAATTCTGGGAACTGGGTGTTGCCACCCTGGAAGAGCATGTGAGAGGCTGGGTGGGGAACTCCCACTGTTCGCCCTCACACTGAGGCTGGAGCAGAGATAAGTGATTAGAGCAGGTGACGGTGGCAGGTCGACAGAGTGCCAGAGAAATGGATGGCGATGGTTGATCTAAAAGGGCACACTTGCTAACTCCCAGCTTGGTTTTGGTTTCTGATTGTCAGATAGTTCACATAAAGTCACCCTGATCCTGCTCTGACTCAAGGTAATGGGATGTCTGGCAATCGGTGCCAAGGTGCCTTGTTCTCAGGGTGGAGGAGCGTTGGCCAGGATAATAACACTGACCTCCCTGGCCGGAGACTGCGGAAGCCAACACCCTCCAGGGCTGGGTAGCTCATCCAATTAGGACCCGTGTGCACAGGCCAAGATGGCCCAAGGGTGCCTCTAGGTCCTCAGCATGTCACAGACTCTCACTATGACTGCGAATCTTCTCCAAACCTGGGCTTTGCTCAGACACTTATGGGTAGAATCATACGGTAGGGATTTAGGGGTCTGATCCAGAGCTCAGAGGTGGTGCATAGGTGGGACTCCCCAGGAACGTCTCCTTAAACCCCAGTAAAACCTGGGACTCAAAGGAGTCAGAGCCATCAGTCTCCTCTCTGAGCCAACCTACACTCTCCTTGCTTTGTTTCTTTCTTTTCTAATAAGCTTTGCTATACTGTTACCAACTCTTGCATCTTGGTCAAAATCTTCTCTTGTGAGAAGACAAGCGCCCACAACACAAAGCCCTCGCTGGTAATGCAGGGAGACCCCTAAGCAGGGAGGAGATCAACACCGAGACCCTTTCCAGACCCCTGAAGTCGGCTTCCCCCAGGCTCCCAAATCCATATTGCTTTGCTCAATGAAAAACAGGACATAAACCACCCACCCTCAGAGAGATTGTAGTTGAGAAGCTTTTGGTTTCTTCCTGAGCTCTGAATGAAAAGATGCCCTGCTCCTTTCATTCAAACATGTGAGTAATGAGGAAAAAGGATTCAGAACATAGAACAGAGACAGATGAACCCTGGGATTGGAATTAACCTGGAAAGCAGCAGATAAGGAATGCTCGCCAGGCTGGGTGCGCTCTTCTTGTCAGGTGGGACACACAAATCCACGCTCTCCAGATGGATGTAGTTTTACTTTTCTGATGCCCAAGAGCTGAGCCTGCGTCCTGATGACTAAAATGCATATTAAGGACTTTTTGTTTCCAACTGAATCACCAAGTGTCCTCTTTGTAGTTCAGAAGCGTACGGAAAGACTCGGCATATAGGAACCCAGCTCAGTTAATGCAGCCTGGAACCTGACAGCCGGCCCTCCAGGACTGTGTTGTCTCAGAACTTATTCTTCAGTGTGGAAGCCACAGCAAGAATGTGGGCCTCATGAACTTCTCAGCATCCAGATGCGACCCTAGTGACCATCTGAGCTTGGTTCACACTCCTCTAATCCCTGAAATAGCCCCACACTTTCAATTTCATAATCGACAAATGTTTTTTCTTCAGCTGTATTTATATATACGTGACAATTAAAATTGCATGCATGTGATTGTAGGACTTATGTGTTCATTGTGAAATATTCACCACAATCAAGCTAATCAACATATCCATATTTCTTCTCTAAATCCATTTGTACTTGGGTCATTTGAAGAGATTTCCAAAGAAAACACATCACTGTCAATTACAGTCAAATAACAGTCTTACAAAGTTTGGGTTTTATCTTTATTATTCTTTGCAGGTGTGGATTTGCATTAGCTTTACCCCATTTCTTCCTTTCTATTTAAATGTATATGTAGATTTTTCCACCCAGGTTTATTCTCCTCCAGATATCTGAATATACAGATAGATGGATTTCTAATCCCCAGGGTTAATAAAAAAAGAAAAATTCTATTCTGATGACCCTTCCTTTTGACTCTAGCCCTAGGACACAGTAGTATTGTGTTGGTGGGTTTGTGAAATACCACATTAGCATTTCTGATTGTGTTTTCAGTTATTGTAACATCACAAGTTAGGTTTCGTCTATGTTGAAATTCAAGCTTTCTGGGGAAATTTTTCCTAGATATATTTTTTTACTTGTTTATTTAATTTTTAGTTGACAAATAGCAAGTATACATGTATTTGTGGGATGCGATTTACCACCAAATCCATTACCTGCTGCATTTATCCTTTGGGGGAGTAAAACATTCAAGATGTACTTTTTCAGCAATTTAAAAATAAATTACAAATGAACCTGAATACATTAACTCATCAAAGTGACCCTTATTATCCACCAACCGTTGCCATCCCTCCCTCTGGCCACACAAGCCTCGGTGACACCCCTAGACTCTGTCCTCGCGGGTGGTCCAGGAGCCTCTTGTCCTACGGCTCCTGCCCCAGCGTGTGCCCCTTGCCTCCGTCCACATCAGGGGCCACCTTCACCCTCCAGCCCTGGCTGTCCCTATGTGTGAGGTCAACCAAGCTCCTAGCTTCTCTCCCATGATTCAACCTCCCACGGATTTGGCCTCTGATCCAGCGGCGCCCACGGGAACCTGGGGTGCTGGGGGCCTACACCCTGCACCTCTCCCCTGGCTCCCACTTCCCAGGAACTCGTCATTGTTCCTGGATGTGAGCCAGGTCTTTTTCTCTGCTTTCTCTCCTTGGGCAGAATCACCAGGATCATCCTGAACGTGGGCCTTTTCCAGGGCAGCTCCCTGGAGGGTGTGGACCGGCAGCACTCTGCCCGGCAGGTCCCCTGCTTCCTCCTCAGCTCTCCTTTTCCAAAATTATTGTGCAAGTTTAGCACTAAGGGTGGTGGCTTTGGAACTCAGGCACTTTTGTTTAAGTGGGTTTAGATTGGAGAATGAAATGCCCGGACCCTGTGTTACTTATTTATTAGCTGGTTTATCTTGCACACGTTTTTAGACAGATTTATTTAGTTATTGAATTACCACTCCAGAAACCTTTATGGAGAACATGCTCTCTTCTGAGTTCTTAAGATTCATATCCTAAGGTTTTCTCTTACAAAAGACTTTCAAAATAATCGATCTCTGTGGACTGGGAAAAAAATCTGTGGAAGCCGGTCACTGAAGGGATCTGCTTTGCAGAAGAGGCTAGGAACTCGCTGCCCTGGGAGCTTCAGAGGCACCGCAGTGCCCGCAGGAGGAAGAGGGCGAAGCCCGCGGCCCGGTCCACACACACACATACACACACACAAACACACACACACACACACACACACACACACCGTGCTTGAGAAGACCCTGGGCCGTGGGCTCAGGCAGCAGGAGAGCCGTGGTGTGCAGAGAGCCACATCCAGTCCTCAGGTGCACCTGTCATCTGTCATCTGTTGCTCATTCCTTTGAGATCTTATATTTTAATGTTTATATTTATATTACATTTGGGATATTTTATATCCCACTGGAAGAAAGCTCTATTTTCTAAGGTGCGGTGCACCAGGCAATGTTGTTAGCATCTCTGTTTTCCCCTACATCCTGACTTTTCAGCGGGCACCTAGGGCCTCACCCTAGGTGAGAATGCTGCAACCGGGCTCACCTCCAGTCCTCCTCATTCCTTTTGACCAGCCCTTGGGGTTAGCACATTAGATTACACTGTATGTGAGGCCTGTGTCCCCAGCCAACCTACCCACTCACTGCCCAGGTTTCCCCCAGCCAACCTACCCAGTCACCGTCCAGGTTTCCCCCAGCCAGCCTACCCACTCACCACCCAGGTTTCACTCCCTACAGGTGAGGACGATCTCCCTCTTGTTTGTGGCATCATCTTATCACTGGGTCAGTTGACTTCAGGCTCTGAGAGCCCGCTAGCCGGCCTGGACACCCCACCTTCTTCACGGACTTCCTTCTGGGGGACAACTCAAGCTCCTGGGAGTCCGGGTTTGGCAAGGTCGCTGTTCCTAGCGATCCGTGTGGGAGCTCTGCCTGGGAATCTTCTAACCTTTGCCGTCATTTGACGGAACATGAAGCCGTGGAGCTTGAGATATTCTTTATAGGCAATCTATCCCTTTTAGATTTTTAAAAAATTTTTATTTGTTCTACTTAGATGTACATGACAGTAGAGTGTATTTTGACATATTATACATATACGGAGCATAACTTCCCATTTCTGTGATTGTACTGATGTGGAGTTACACTGGTTGTGTGTTCATATATGAACATAGGAAAGATATGTCTGGTTCACTCTACTGTCTTCCTATTGCTATCCCTTCTCCCTTCCCTTCATTCCCCTTTGTCTAATTCAATTAATTTCTATTCTCCTCCTCCCTTTTATTGTGTATTAGCCTCCACATATCAGAGAGAACATTTGGCCTTTGGTTTTCTGCAACTGGTTTATTTCATTAGCACGATAGTCTGTGGTTCCATCTATTTACCTGCAAATGCCATAATTTTATTTGTCTTTATGACTGAGTAATACTCCACTGTGTATGTATACCACATTTTCTTTACCCATTCATCGTTGAAGGGCACCTAGGTTGGTTCCATAGTTTAGTTACTGTGTATTGAGCTTCTATAAACATTGATGTGGCTACATTACTGCAGTATACTGATTTTAGGTCTTTTGTGTATATGCTGAGGAGTGGGATAACTAGGTCAAATGATGGTTCTATTCCTAGTTTTCTGAGGAATCTCCATATTGCTTTCCAGATTGGTTGCACCAAGTTGCAGTCCCACCAGCAATATGAGTATACCTTTTTCTCCACCATCTCATCAACATTTATTGTTACTTGAATTCTTTTTTGGGAGGAAGGTACCAGGGATTGAACTAAGGAGCCCTTGACCCCTGAGCCTCATTCTCAGCCCTATTTTGTATTTGATTTAGAGACAGGGTCTCACTGAGTTGCTTAGCACCTTGCTGTTGCTGAGGCTGACTTTGAACTCTCTATTCTCCTGCCTCAGCCTATGGAGCCACTAGGATTATAGGCGTATGCCACCACGACCGGCAACTTATATTCTTATTTCCTCCTTTTTATTGGCACATTATAATTATACATAACAGTGGGAAACTATGGAGCCAACCTAGATGCCCTTCAACAAATGAAGGATAAAGAAAGTGTGGTGTATATACACAATGGAATATTACTCAGCCTTCAAAAAAATGAAATCATGGCATTTGCAGGTAAGTGGATGGAATTAGAGAATATCATGCTAAGTGAAATAAGCCAAACCCAAAATCCAAAGGCCAAATGTTTTCTGTTAAACAGATGCTGATCCATAGTGAGGGGTGGGGTAGTGAAGAATGGAGGAACTTTGGATTATGTAGAAGGGAGAGAGGAGAAGGGTGGGCTGTGGGGAGGGGAAGGCGGTGGAATGAGATGGACACTATTACCCTACATACACGTGTGATCACACTACTGGAGTAACTCTGCACCATTACAGCCAGAGGAAGGAGAGTTGTGCTCCATGTGTACAGTGTGTCAAAAGCAGTCTACTGCCATCTATAACTAATTAGAACAAATTAAAAACAAACAGAAGGGAGACCAGTAGGACAGAGGAAGGGGACGGGGGAGGGAAAGGAGGGAGGGAAAGGACTGGGAATGGAATTGATCAAATCATGCTGTTTCATTGTGTGCGTGTATTATGACCAACCCCTTTAGGTGCTGGTCACATTTCTGTCACCATTCCAATCAATCATAAACTCTGTGACAGGAAGGAAATGGATCTCCCTTCCAGCCCATGCCACCCAAACTTGCCTATTTATCTTCTAGTCCTGGGAGTTCTTGCTGTGGTCATGTCCTGCACCGCTACCTTGCCGTTTGCTGCTGGCTGCGCTGGGGGCTCACCATGACCCCTGTCTGTGCGTGCAGGCAGCAGGCGGCTCCTGGGCCATCCAACTGGGATGCTCTCCAGACTCCCTTCATGGAGACCAGTGGGAGCCCCCAGTTCTTCTGTGATGTGCCTAGAGACTGAGCATCTCCTCCCGGGCTGTGTGGCTCTCTGAGCCAGTGGCCCTGGCTGTGAGTGTCCGCATGGCTCTGCTGCTTTCACCTCCTATGTCAACATCTTGTCAACTGAGATGCAAATGTGCTCCTCAGAAGCTCAAAAAAAGCACTGCCCGCCTGCTCCCCCAGATGGCCACTTCACCCTCTAGGTCATTTCTTCCCTATCACTTATCTGAGTCTGGCCGCACAGGCATCCACCCTCAGACCCGCCCCACAGCTGTGTTCTACACCCTGGCACCCCCTCCCCCTTCCTGAACCCCATCATCTTCAGTCTGAGGAACAGGGAGATCAAGAGCACCCTGGGAAGGACCCTCTCTACAAAGCCCACCAGTGCCTGGTGGCTCCAGCTGCTGGTCAGATGGGGGGGGGGTCTTCTAGTCCACATGGAAAAACCATGGAGAAAATGTCCATACTGCAGTCCTTGGGTCATTTTGATAAGGAGATAGATGAATAGATGGACTGGCCAGTTAACCGTTTGGAGCAAAAGCTTAGCCTGGACAAAACGAGTTAGTATCTCCTGCACCCACGGTTCCTGGGTGGTGAATGTGGTTCACAGTGGCTTTGGCTCTTGTGCTGGTCCCATTGAGTTTTAATTGGAGACAGGCTGAGCAGCAGGAGTCTTTCCCCACATGCACCGTGACTGGATTCAATGGTGGGATGGAACCTCACTTGCACCTCACTCTACAGAGACACGTGACTGTCCTTTTTAACACACAAGCATTTCATTGTTTAATGTTCATTTTTATTGTATGAACAGAAATCATTTGTTTATATTACAATCTCGATGCGCCCGTCTGCTCCACCCCTGACTTCATTTCAGCATGTCCACCCATTTCTCTGTGAACATCCAATCTGCCATTTCATTAGATAACCGGGGAGAGGGCAGCTTCAGACAAACTCGTCCGCGTCCACAGCACCTGTGACAGCTGCAGTCAGCAGCTACCAACCCAAGGAAGGTAATGCCCAGGCTGAGGATCAAGGCTGGTGTCTGGTAGGCACCTGTGCAGGAGGCATCATAATGCCAGTCACAGATACAACCCAGCAGCTTCAGCACTTAGTGTGAGCGTAAATCACACAGAGATGGAGGCTAAGAATAAGGAGGCTGTATTTGGCTCCTCGTCTTCCTACACTTGGAATGGGAAGGAGATGGCAGGAGGCAAGGCACCTCCGAGGGCTACGGAGGCTAGTGGGGAAGGGACCCAGCCAGGCTCTGGCAGAGAGAAGGCGAGGGCACAATCCCACAAGCAGTGCAAATGCCACTGCCCATGAAGCCTGGCTGCCCAAGGTAGCCACTGCACAGGAAACTGTGGCCAGCCCACCTCCAACACTTCTCAGTGAGTGGGCGGGCTGAGGGGCTATTCCACCCTGTTCCTCATCTCTGCCTCTCATCTCGGCCCCATTCCATTTGTTTGTTCTCAAAACCTTGACTTCTTAGGCTGCACCCCGTTGAGCGCAGAGCTTGGAAACACATCTCTGTGTGAGGTGTGCCCAGGTGCACCCGAGTCCACAAGGATGTGCAGGACTCCTAGGGAGCAAGCCAGGCCTCCAACCTGGGGACAGGACCTCTGGTCTCAGGGTGCTGCAGGGAGTGGGGCTCAGCAGCTGTTGCCTGTTCCTCTGAAGCATTCATTTCTGCCTCAGTCACAGTGCGTCAGCCGTGGAGCACTGACAACACGACACCATCTCGTACTTGTCATTGTTTTGTCTTTTTTTGTTTTTTAAACCACTCCCTCGAGGTTGGATTGACACATCAGAGGCTGTACTGATGGTGGGTCTGCCTCCCAAGCCTATGCAGGTATGAGCCTCGAAGGCAGAGCCTCCAGCCCACCTGGAGCCTGACCATCACTCATGGAGTTTGCTGCTGGCCGGCTGTCCCCACCGCCCCTCCTTTGGGGGATGACGACCTCTCACCAGCTGTCCTGGGAGCTGTCAGTGTGGAACTCGGTGCTGTGGCCCCAGCAGGTTGCCCTGTGGATGACCTCCAGGACTCACTGGCGGCAAGCCCAGCACTTCCATTCCTGGCTGGTGCCCCCTGTGGTGCAGGAGGCGTGTGCAGAGTGGCGGTTTTGTTGGCCCATCATGAGCACATGGTTGACGAGTCCAGTCCCAGACCACTGCCCTCGCGGGGTCTCCCTGCTACTCCCTTGGCCTCCCTGTTTTCCATTCCCTTCCTCGTTTACAATATTTAAGGGAAAATGTGATACTTTTGTCTCAGTGTCTGGGTTATTTCACTCAAAATGATGGTTTCCGGTTCCATCCATTTTCCCGCAAATGACGTAATTGCATTTTTCTTTATGGCTGAACAAAACCCCACTGTGCAACCACAGGTTGTGCCTTCTTTGTCCTCTCATCGGCTGACAGCGCCTGGGCTGGTCCCCTACCTGGCGGCTGTGAGCTATGCTGCTATAAGCCTGGGTGTGCACGGATCTCTGCAGCGTGCTGACTCCAGTGATCTCAGGCAAATGCCAAGGAGTGGCCCAGCTGGGACTTGGATCATTTGGGGCTTTTTGAGGCATCTCCATGCGGATTTTCACTTAGCTGCACTCATTCGTGTCCCTCTGCGGTGTGTAAGAGTTCCTTTCCCCGTGTCCTCCCCAGCACGTGCTATTCTTTGTGTCCTCGCTGGCTGCCACTGTGGCTGGAGAGAGACGGGATCACAGGGTAGATTTGATGGGCATTTTTTCTGAGGGCTCAGGTGTGGAGCAGGTTTTCCTGTTTGGTGGCCCTTGGTGCTTCTCCTTTTGAGAAGCGTCTGCTTGGTTCTTTTGCCCATTTCTGGATTGGGCTATCGTTTCTTTAGTGTTAATTTTTTGGGTTCTTCCTACATTCTGGATGTTAAACTCCGTCAGATCAGCAGCTGGCAAAGCCCTCCCCTGTTCTTCAGGTGCCGCAGTCTGGCTGGTGACAATTCACAAGCCACTTGTCAAGCACAAACGAACTTTATTTTTAGAACACACATGCCCAACCACAGGAGCTCTTCAGGAATTCCCTCGGAGCCCAACTCCCACCACTGGCTTCCAGCGAGCCTCTCAACCCCCACTCCTCCTGCTCTTGAGGTAGATTGGCTGGGTCGCGTGGGCGGAGCCAAAAGAGTCCCCCAATGAGCAGCTCCATAGTCTGAAAGGGCGGGGAAACAGCCCAATGAGCATCACGGCAGAGGAGCCAATCAGCTGGAAGTTTTCTGGGGCCAATTCGGCTATGGCTCTCAACATGCAGGCTCCTGCTCCTTTGTTGTGCAGAGGCTTCTTAATGTGATGCACCCCTACCCCTACCCCCACCCCAGTTCTTGGTTCCTGCCGAGCTTTCCTGGGCTGTGGGGGTCCTGATCAGGAAATCCTGCCTGTACCTTCATCTCCAAGTGTCCCCCTGGGTTTCCTCTAGAAGCATGGTTGACCAAAGTTTGTTTCTATTAGCAATGATTTAGGAAATTTTCTTCAGCTTCACATTCATGCTGAGCATCATCTAAATCTTAGCCAATTTAGAGAAATTTTAAAACATTTTGGGGCACTCATTCACCATGAGTGTGCCTCTTGAGTTGGCAATACTCATTAACTAGCTTGAGACAGATAGTCTCGTTAATATGAATTTTATTTTTACTTTTATTCCTAACTCACAATAATTGGACATATTTATGGAGTAGAGTAATGTTTTGTCTATGTATGTGTCATAGAACAATCCAGTCAGGGCAGCTAGCACATCTGTCCCTCAGGGATTCATCATTTCTTTGTGGTGGGAAAACTCAAAATCCTCTCTTCCAGCTACTTTGAGATAAATAAAAGTAACAGCATCTGAATGGTTGCTCTGGGGAGGATTGCATATATATAACTTCAGATTTATATTAACTTCACTCCAGTGAGGAATTTAAACTTTGGTGTTAGGTAACATTTTCATTTCCCCCATTTTGTCTTTTTATTGCTATACATTTTACATCAATATGTGCTACACGCCCATTAATGTGTTTGCATAATTATTATTTAAGGTAACTGATAGAAGCCAAGAGAAGAACGTGTTCCGACTGCGTGTTTGCACGTTTGCTGCAGTGACCCTCGGTGCTGTCTCTGGGCCTTCTGTTTGTTCCTGTGGATTTGTGCTGCCCTCCTGTGTGTGCTCCTCAGGACGTTTGCCTCACCCACCTCCTGGGTCTGCTGCTGAAGTCACCGTCCATGTGTTACAGCCCAGCAACATCAATGTGCAACTGTCTATTAAAATAGCCAAGTAAATAAATAAAGGTATGCACATCTCCCGCCTCCTGTTGGGCACAGCTCTCATCACAGTCACCTTGGGATGATGAAGGGGCTCTATGGGGTCACTCCCTCTTGGTTCTCACAGGGCAAGTCTGGTGGTAACTTGGCGCCTCATCTTCTGTTTCTTTGAGAGAGACTTAACTCCTCCTTCATTTTTTGAGGGATGCTTTTGCTGGAGGTAGAATTCTGAGTGACAGTTGTCAGCAGCATGGTCAGTGGGCAGACAACCCTCTGTGTCCGTCCCTGGACAAAGCTCTCCTGTGGTGAAGCTTGGGATTCAGCCAAGGGGAGCTGAAACCCTGGGGGAGCCCAGAGAGGGCTGTCCTGGGAATGGAGAGTCACCCATGGCAGACTCCGTTCCCAGGAGGGTTTGGCTACACCCCCTTGACCTTGAGGCTGCCTCCAAAACCATGCTCTAAGGGCTCTGAGAGGAATCACACACACTGTTTCTTTGGCTGATGGGATTGTCTGTCCACTGACCCCAGCTGCAGACATGGGAGAGAGTTGGAGAACATGCGATGGAAGGTAAGGTAGCATCCACCTCAGTTAGGACGCGAGGATTACAAGACGTTTAACACTAGCCTCATGAGCACAAAGGAAAGCCCCCACAGATACCCAGAAGAGAGAAAGCAAGGCTGCAGAGCAGGTCACCACAAGACCACAGCAACTCCCAAAGAGGAAATCAAGATCAGAAGACAAAAATTTGACAACCATGAAACAGAGAGACTTCACTCAATGCCAATGGCAGGTCCTCACCTCTCAATGATGACTTTATAGAGACTTGAACCAAACTACTCATAAAATGAGACATAGTGTGGCTGGACGAGAAAAATCCAAAACTTCCCTGCTTACAGGGACACACTTCAGCCCAGAGGACACTGACCAGGGGCTGAGAGCGTCTTGCCAGGGCATCTGAGGGAGCAGGTGGCCAGAGCAGTGGTGAGCAGATTTCAAGAGAGAACAAAGAAGTTCACCATCTAGTGAAGAGGGGCAGAGCCACAAGGAGGTAGCCCTGTCAGGTCCAGGAGCATCCAACAGTGCAACACCTAGACCTGTAGGTGACAGCAAGGGGCCCCGTAGCATGCACTGTCCACAGGGAAGTTCCTCCCGACAGAGCAGGAGGGAAATGGTGGGCTGGGACCCGGGCTTAGACCAGCAGGCAGAGGCAGGACAGAAGACTTCCCGAGGGAAGAGAGAGCCACTGTCCTCCAGGGTCACAGAACATTCTGCAGGCTGGATCCTGTGGCCGGCCACACATCTACTCCCACCAGATTAACAAGGTTGGAGTCCTACCAGATATATTCTCTGGCCATAGTAGAATTAAGCTAGACATCAGTAATAGGAAACATTTTGGAAGATTCACAAATACATAGAAACTAAACAGTAGGCTCCTGCAGGAGTGAATGAAGAAATTAATAGAGTCTAAAAGTATCTTGAGAAAGATGGAACCAGGGCATGCCCAGATCTTGAGATGTAGCAAACCCATTTCTAAGAGAAGCTTACAGCCATAGATGCCTCCACCAAAAGTGAACCAATAAATAACTCAAATAAACACTTTGATGCTTCTCTTCAAGAAAGTAGAGGAAAAAGAGGAAACTAAACCCCAAATCAAGAAAAGGAAGGAAATAATAATGACTAAATGAAATATAGACTAGAAAGACTCCTTTGAGCAGTCACATACCAACAAGTTAAACCACCTACAAGATATAGGTAAATGCCCAGGAATACACAACCTGGAAAAACCGAATTAAGAAGAAACAGAAAATCCAGACAGACAAGTAGTGGGTAAGGAGATAAAGTCAGTAATGAAACTCTCCCATCAAAGTCGAGCCTGGAACCACACAGCTTCATGGAGGAAGTCAGGAAAATGTCCAGGGAGACCTGAGACCAATTCTTCTCACTCTCCCCTAAAATTGGAATGAAATGGAAGACTTACACCTCGCTCAATGGGGCCAGCTTTGCCCTGATACCAAGGCCAACTAAGGACGCTACCAGAAAAGAGTAGCTCAACAACACTGAAATGCACAGATGCAAAACACTCAATCCAGCAGCAGGTAGGGTCAGACACAGACACACTGTTGGAATTATCCTCCATGAAACGGATGTCTGTGGCATTTGCTTGATTTCCTTCTGAGGTTGATCGCTGTGTTAACAAAGGAGAAAAGTAAGCCCAGATGGAGAGAAAGTGCTGGTACCGCTCCCATCTGTGCCATAGACAGATGTGGAAGCCTAACAGTTGCTGCTCTTGGGGGGTGGTCTGCAGCACATCTCAGCTTTGTGACAGTGGGAGTGAGTGGGTTCTGTGACCTGGAAGACACCTTCTGTACAGAAAGGGCAACCACGGTCAGCCCTTTCAGAGAGCACTGAATTCCTCCATGCCCCACCAAGGGGCACACCACAGGCTCCCGGGGCTCAGTGCCACCTCAGAAGCAGCTCCTGAGCTCTGAACTCGGACACGGCATGTCCAGTGTCTTAGGAATCTTGAGCAACCCAGAGATGGGAGAGGCTTAACTCCTCTTTTATTTTTTGAGGGATGCTTTTGCTGGCGGTAGAATTCTGAGTGACAGATGTCAGCAGCATGGTCAGTGGGCAGACAACTCTCTGTATCCAGGGAAGGTTAACGCAGAGCACCTGTAAGTGCTTCGATTGTGGCCCATTGTGCAGAGGACTGAGCATCCTGGGCATGACATCCCCAGGGGCCCTGGAACCAGACCACACAGACACCGAGGGAGTGTCAGTCACATTAACACACACTCACGTGTATATCATGAATTCCAGGGAGCCACATATAACACACACACTCCCTTTCTGTCACCTACAGAGGTCCTTGTGGGATGCAGCTCCTCACCGCGTCAAAGAACGGCCAAGACATTGTAAGACAGGAGATGATAAAGGGAATGTGTGGCCAGGCACGTAAAGAGGGGTGGACTTTCAATGAGTAGAGGGCCAAAGAGGCCAGCTGAAGGAAAAGAGCTGGCCTACGGAGATGGGCTGTGCCTCGCAGGACAAGTTTATAATGACACTAGACATAGTTCATGAGGAATATAAAACAGCATCAAGTGTGCCTTGCCTGTTGTCAAAGCTCCCCAGACTGAAGGTAAACACAGAAAAGGTGCTGCCCTGTTGAAAGGATTTGTCCTCTTCTCCTACGTGGTAGATCCATGAGGTCACTCACATCACAGAAGTTTAAATATCACTGATGACGGGACTTAACCAATAAGAGAACGCCAGGTATAGTCATGAAAACGCAATCTTTCATAAAAATAGAGTATTTGCCAAAACAGACCCTGTGGTAGGCCATAAATCATGTTTTAATCCATTTAAAATTATGGATCATTTGTAGAACATTCTCTCTGGCAGTAACAATATTAAATCAGGGGCTGGGGATGTGGCTCAAGTGGTAGCGCGCTTGCCTGGCATGCGTGCGGCCCGGGTTCAATCCTCAGCACCATATACAAACAAAGATGTTGTGTCCACCGAGAATTATAAATAAATAAATAAATAAATATTTTTTAAAAAAATATTAAATCAGAAATCAGGATCCGGAAATCAGAAAAACTCCACAACATTTGCAAATTAAACATTATTGCTTCAGTGAACACTTGTAAACACAGCTGAGAAAAATTGAAGATGACGTACATGGATGGAAAGACCTGTCACGCTGGTCACCACTGTGAGCTCACTATGTTTAGAGTCCAGTTCTCCAGGAATTCCAAACAAGATATTCCAACAATCACTTAGAGAAAGTGACAAGCTGATCATCAATGAACTTGGAAATCCCTGCAGAACATCCAAAACAGTAAGAAAATGGAGTGACCTGACATATTCTAACTGGAAGCCTTGTCATGCAGCTGTGGTGTCCCAGTCTTGTGAAATCAGCAGATAAACAGACCCAATGGCACATGGCAGACCGAGGACCACACACACATATGCCTCTGTTGGCAAGACAACAAAGAATTTACAGGCAAAAATCTATTCAACAAGTGGTGTGGATATCCACAGGAAAACAATTTTAAAACATACAGAAAATGTAATTATACAGCATGATTGGAAATGCATGTTGCCTTGGAAAACATGGAGACACAGGTAAACATCCTTGCAACACTGGCATCACCCAATGCAGAGAGCACAGACTGGCTTTAGAAACCACACATTGGCCTCTGTCAGATTCAGAACTAGCTGTGAAGTCTGCAGGCAGATTAATGCCTTCCTGAGCCCTGGTTTCCACAGTTTTAACTGTCCTTTGAAGGGGTAGAAAGCAGAGCAAAGCATTGGAAATACGTCAAGTACGGTGACGTCAGAGCCCTGTAGGATGTGTTACAGACACAATCCCTGCCACTCAGAGGCCTCATGACTAATACAAGACACATTCAGAGGTGGTTGGTGGAGTCTCTCCCAGCTGGACTCCTGAGCCATGTTTCTACCACCTTGTGAAGTGGCCTCAATATGTGGCCACCAAGGTTCTCAAAGGGGACAACAGACTGAAAATTGCATGATATGTTTGTATTTTTCAACCTTTATTGATGTATTATTATTGACACAAAGATCATACACATTTAAGATGGGAAGGATGGAGTTTGATGCACATATGCAACATGAGAAATGAATGACACCTGTTAGTCTAGTCAACATGCGTATCACATCATGGTGACCTTGCACATGTGGGTCTGAGGAGAAGACATCAGACCCTCGTCCCAATACATTTCAAGTACAAAACACATCCTAGTGGCTACAGTTGGCATGCTGCATTCACCAGAGGCTAGAACTTTCCTCCTGCCTGAAGAACTGCACCCTCTGAACAGCGTCTCCCTGCTCCCCCATGAGACCTGGCAGCACAATGTTCCCTCAGTTTAGGAGCTTCTTTGTCCACTGTGTGCTCCTGAGAGTCCTGCCAGAGGCCAGCTAGTCCTGACAGGAGGATCTATGTTGGGGCTCTCGACTATGGTCCCTTGGGCTGCATGGCTGTTTCTATAATGGTACCACAATGCTCGCATATGTCTAGTTTTGTAATATATTTTGAAACCATGAATATGACACCTGCAGCTTAGGGCTAGTCAGTATTTTGTGGTTCTAGGTGAATTTTAGGATTTTTTTCTATTGCTATGAAAAATTGCATTGGAGTCTCTATATGGAAATTCCAATGCACAGGGATTCCACTAACCTCAGGTCACTTAGGCAGCAGGGCCAATTAGTGATACTGGTGCTTCCAGTCCCTGAGCACAAGCTCTCTCTCCATTTGTTTGTGTCTATTTAATTTATTCATTAATGATTGCAATTTTTAGAGCACAGATCTTCTCCCTACTTTGTGAAATTTACGTAGTCTCTTTTCTTTCATGTTATTGTAAGTGGAATTATCTGAGGTCCCTTACCCTGGTTTTATTGTTAGAGATGTTGCTGGGTTTTGCATGTGGTTTTGTGTGCTGTGGCTTTCCTGGATGTGTTTTAATAGGCTTTGGGTAGAGTCTCAGGATTTCTGTGCATAGCATCACGGCATCTGCCATCGGGGCAACTTGGTTCTCCCTCTCCCACCTGGAGGATAACGTGTCCTTCCCTCCTGTGGCTCTGGCTGGGTTTCCATCTTAACCACACCAACAAACCCATCTTATTTAACCTGCTGTGACCCTGTTCCCAGATGAAGCCATCTTCTGAGGCGGCAGAAACCCCAGCACTCTGTTGAGGGAATACCACTCAGCACACAGCAGTTCACAGCTTTTCTGTAGAGCTACTTTTAAAATTATCTGCTGTGAGTTCTGTATCTGTTTCTCCTCTTTCATTCCTGACTTTATTAATACAAGTCTTCCTTCATTTTTTCTAGGTGACCTAAAGAAGTTTGTCAATTTTAAAATTTATTATAGGAACAGCTTCCAGTGTTGCTCATCATGCTTATTTCTTAATATCTTTTATCAATTTCTGCCGTCACTTTTATCATCTGTCTTTCCTGCTGGTTTACACATGGTGTATTTTTCTTTTTCCACTCCTGGGGGTGGAGAGGTCAGTCAAAGGCTTTAGAGTTTTCTTTTCTCTTGAGACAAGGTTTAGCAGTCACCGTTTCCCCTGTGCACACAGCTCCTACCGAGGACAGCTGCCAACTGGAACAGGCCCAGCATGAGGAGCAGGACTGACCCCACTCATGCGTGGCTCTGAATACTGCCCACCAAGTGAGCAGGAGAGTGAGGGTGAGGACCAGGCTGGCAGGGAGGTGGACTGGGGAAGGAGATACTGGTCAGAGGTGTCATGTGTGGTAAGCAGGAGGAAGAGCTTCTGGTGACCTCTCACTGCACTGTGACCACAGCTAATGCTGCATTTTATGTTGCAAAATAGCTAAAAAAGAATTTAAACATTCTCACCAGAAAGAAACGATAACTATTTGAGGTGATGGAAATATGAGCCTGATTTACCATTCTACGTTGCAAACTAGTCAAAACTTCACACTATGCTCCAAAAATGCATGCAACTTTCATTTGTCCAGTAGAAATAAAACTTAAATAAAGTTTAAACATGGATTTCAAGGTCATGATGCCCTTCACGGGGGCACTTAAGCATGGACTCACAGAGGGAATGGTGCCCCGGGCTCGTGAACACTTGCAGACATTCACACACCTTTAAGCTGGTGCCTCCCCTGGGAGGGGATGGTTAGGGTCCGTGAGCCCAATACTGCGTCATTAAAACAAGCCAGTGTGGATGTTTCCTTCTGCCATTTTTCCTGAGCAAATCATATAACTTGGGCTCCTCCTGATGGATGTGCCCTCAATTCACTATGACGACGGCCCCTGAGGCTTTGGTTTGCCTGATCACACCTTTTCACATCTAAAACATTTTGAGTACACCAGCTTTTCTTCGTTTCCCATCTGGTTCATTTTAATACTTGTGATCTTGTTCTACTGTGATTAATATATTTATTTAATATATTTACTTAATTTATAGTACACTTTCATTTTGTGATAATTGATATGTTAATGAGTAAAATATTAATTATGAAATATTAGGAAAATAACACATAAAAAAATGAATAAAGACCATAAGTCCTAATATTTGGCAGAGTCCAAGGTACCTTTAAGTGCCATCCAGGGTTCAACAAAATAAAATATGGAAAGTCTTGCTAGAATACAGCTGAATTTCATTAAAAAAAAACAAGAAAGAAAGAGCTCAGCGACCCCTGGGACTCCCGGTGGGGAAGCTCGAGGCTCCTGGCTAGACCAGGTCAGGCGCGCAGGGCAGGCCCTGGTGGAGCCCCCACGCCACACTGCCTTCTCAGCCTTCTCAGGGCTGCCTTCAATTCCTTGTTCCTCAGACTGTAGATGATGGGGTTCAGGGTGGGGGGCACCACCGTGTAGAACACAGGCAGCAGAAGGTCAGAGATGGAGGGTGAGCTGGAAACCGGCTTCACGTAGGCGATGCTGCCGGACACCAGGAAGAGGGTCACAACCACGAGATGAGGGACACAGGTGGAAAACGTTTTCCACCTGCCCTCCTTGGACGGGATCCTCATGACAGTAGAAAAGATGTACCCGTAGGAGAGCGTAATGAGACCGAAGCACAAAATCACAAGGCTGGTAACGAAGACCATGACTCGGACCTCAGGGAGGATCGCTGTGGAGTCCAGGAGGCTGAGCAGCTGGGGAATGTCACAGAAGAAGTGATGGACTTGGCTGGACCCACAGAACGGCAAGGAGAAAGTGGCCGCCATGTGCATGAGCCCAGAGACGCCGCCACTCAGCCAGCACAGGGCCATCATCCTGACACAGGCACGCTGGCTCATGATGGCCTCATAGTGCAAGGGCCAGCAGATGGCCACACAGCGGTCATACGACATCACCGTTAGGAGGGCCGTCTCAGTGGACGCCAAGTTCATGAAAAAGAAGGCCTGCAGGGCACACCCCCAGAAGGAGATGGAGGTGTCCTGGGTGAACGAACTGACAACAGACTTGGGGACTGTGACGGAGATAAAGCAGAAATCCAAGAAAGACAGGTGTCTTAAGAAGAAGTACATTGGGGTCTGCAGGCGGACGTCCACGGTGGTGACCGTGATGATCAGGAGGTTCCCCGTGAGAGCCGCCAGGTAAACTAGTAAGAACAGGACCGCATGTGTGGTCTGAACCGTCCAGGAGTCTGCGAACCCCACGAGGAGAAACACCACAGCCTCGCTGCTGTTCCCATCTGCGGCTGCTTTGCTTCCTCCTAGGACAGAAGAGTGGGTTACAGCTCTGTCTGCGTGGCTGCCTGCAATGATGTCCCTGAAGCAGCCAGGCAGGTGACTGCTGCATGACAGATCACACAGATGCACAGGTGGAAACTATCTTGCTACCTGAAATCTGGACCACACAGCACAGCACAAAGTAAAACCTCAATAAATACAACATAGGACCTGAGGGGCCTGGAGAGATGAAACTAACATAGAAAATGACATGGGATTTTAATAGGAATTGCATTAAATATGTGTAGCCATTTTGACAATATTAATTATGCCTATCCAGGAGCATGGGAGATCCTTCCGTCTACTAAGGTTTTCTTCAATTTCTTTCTTTGGTGTTCTGTAGTTTTCATTGTAGAGGTCTTTCACCTCTTTTGTTAGATTGATTCCCAATTTTTTTTTAGGCTATTGTGAATGGTGTAGTTTTCCTAATTTCTCTTTCAGTAAATTCATCACTGATGAATAAGAATGCTTTTGATTGATGGGTGTTGATTTTATATCCTGCTACTTTGCTGAATTAATTTATTGGTTCTAGAAGTTTTCTGGTGTACTTTTTTTGGATCTGCTAAATATAGAATCATTTCATTGGATAATAGTGATAGTTTGAGTTCCTCTTTATCTATTTGAATCCCTTTAATTTCTGTCTTCTAAGCAGGCTAGAGTTTCAAGGATGATGTGGTATATATATTTATGGAATATGACTCATCTTAAATGAAGAATGAAATTATGGCATTTTCCAGTAAATGGATGGAGCTGGAGAATATCATGCTAAGTGAAATAAGCCAACCCCCCAAAAACCTAAGGCCTAATGTTTTCTCTGATATGCAGATGCTAATTCATAATAAGGGCAGGGACACTAGGAAAGAATAAAGTTTCTCTAGCTTAGGTAGAGGGGAGTGAAGGGAGGAGAGGAACAGGAAGGTGGTAGAATGAAAAGACATTACTACCTTTTGCACATATAAGACTACACGACCAATGTGATTCTATAACACATACAATCAGAAGAATGATAAATTATAACCCATTTATGTATGAAATGTCAAAGTGCATGAATGCATTTTACTATCATATATAACTAATTAAAACACACTAAAAAATTATAAAGTCAAAACAAAAAAAAAAAGAAAATTACAGGGGACCATGAAAAGAAAAGGATCTGACCACAAAGATAAGGCATAGTATCCACAGAAGAGAGAAGTACCCATAGGTGGGGAGAAATCAGCAGGGCTGCTCCCGTCTGTGGAACAGATGTATTAGGAAGTGTGCATTTGTTGCTGTGGGGCGGGGGGGGGGTGTCTTCAGGGCTTCTCAGCTTTGGTGACAGTGGAGTGAGTGGGTTCCATGACCTGGAAGGCGCCTGCCCCACAGTGACTGAAAACACCACCCTCCTCGATGTCCTCGCAGAGGCACACCACAGCTCCCGGGGCTCCGTGCCTCATCAGAAGCAGCTGCTGAGCTCTGAAGGGGGCATGTTAGTGGAGGACGCAACCAAGCACAGCTCCAGGGGGCATCTGCTCTGGTGGACAAGAGGGGACGAGGGACAGAGGTGGCGTCCTGGACACACTGGACTTGCCGTGTGCTGTTGGAGAGAGGTGGGAGCTGCTAATGGGTCAGGTCTTGATGGGTGTTTCGCTGGTTTTCAGACTGGCGTTTAGAAGACAGCGTGTGGAGACAGGAGGAGGATCAGGGTGTGCCGACTTTGGGGGCTGCTGGGCCGCAGCTGGGACGGGCCTTCCCTCCCATGTCCTGGCCCTCAGCTCTCATCCGCAACCTCGGACCCAGCAGCAGAATCCTGAGCATCCGGCCACACGGCTGAAGCACTGAGCAGTTTCGATGACAATCTTCTCCAGCGTCCGGCCCCCACTGTATTTGTTGGGATAGTCCAGTGAAATGGCGTCTGACCACGTTCCCAGTCTCTGTGAGTGTGTCAAGCCACTCTCAACAGAACTTTGCCCGTAGCAGTTCATGATCAAGAATGTATGCACAACAAACTGACTCCCTGCAGAACTGCAGGAGTTTCAACACCTGTGTGTGCTTGTGAAAGCTCAGCTACCGTCGGCACCACAGGTTTCCAGCGCATCCAAAAGATCCCGTCATCTTCTC
Source organism: Marmota marmota marmota (assembly GCF_001458135.2). NCBI lineage: Eukaryota > Metazoa > Chordata > Mammalia > Rodentia > Sciuridae > Marmota > Marmota marmota. Next base: position 168,170 of record NW_026003318.1, on the reverse strand, counting down.
AGCAGCACAGCCTCCTCCTCTGCCTGTTTCCCCTCTGGGCGGCCACTGACTGCTGGGCCGCTTAGGGCAGGTCCACAAGGACACCCAGAAGGAAACCCCGGGGGCATGGGCCAGGGGTCTTTCCCTGGGAATCTTGTCTCTCCCCAAGTTCCAGCTCTCTCCACTTGCCCATGAGCCCAGTGTTCTTCTACCTTCACTCAAATGGGCTTCAAAGGACTGTATCCAGACAGCGATCATGGGGACAGAGATGGAGGACCCAGGCGTGGGCTCTGCAGAGCAGGATTGGGCCAAGACACTGGGATTGCCTCATTGAAGAGGATGCTTAAGAATTCAGCCAATGTAAACACTTTCATCTATGCACAGAACATCCCTTCAACCTCACACGTACACACACACACACACACACACACACACTCCCAAACTGTTACTGCTGAATAGTTCAAACCCATAAGTAGAGTCTGCTAGAAGACCATGCTCCTTTTGCCCTGGGTCTCATCCCCAGCACAACAAAATAGAAAAAGAAAAAAAAAAAGGAAAGAAAGAAAGAAAGAAAGAGAAAAAGGAAATAACTTATCCATCTAAAATCCTATATTGCAGCTATTATGGGATCCAGGTTAATTGTTCCAAACTACCACAATGGAGGTGTACTCATTGTCACTCACGCCCAACAATGTCCCATATGATTTGTGCCCCAGGCCTTCCACCTCTCCGTCCCTCTTTCACATTTCACTCCTCCCAGGCCTCCCCACTCTTCCATCCATATTAGCCTATTGCCTCTTTTTCAGATGTAGTTCATTCTGGCCAGGTGTGGTGGCGCACACGGAGGATGAGGCTGGAGGTTCTCGAGTTCCAAGCCAGCCTCAGCAAAAAGCGAGGCCCTAAGCAATTCAGTGAGATCCTGCCTCTAAATTAAATACAAAATAGGGCTGGGTATGTGGCTCAGTGGTCAAGGGCCCTTGAGTTCAATCCCCAGCATCCCCCCCCCACACACACACACCACCAAAAAAACCAAAAAGGTTTAGTTAATTCCCATGTCAGGGTTTTGCAGTTACTCCATTTCTCACCCCATGCACCACTGACATTTGCGGCCAGATAAATCAGGGCTGTGGCTCTGCCACATGCCCTGCAGAATGTCTAGCAGTATCCTGGGCTGCTTTCCACTGGATGTTAGCAGCCACCTTCCTTCCTCTCAAGATGTGACAACTAAAAATGTCTCCATATATTGCCTAATGTTCTGTGGGGACAAAATGCCTGCCGTGGAGATGGCTTTTTGCCGGAGTCAACGCTGGGTGGTTCCATCTGCACTATTCCAAGCTCAGCTTCACAGAGGCATCCCTGAGCACCCTACCAACGGGTCACTTTCAATCCCAGCGCACAGATCCCTCCGCAGGAACTCACTCCATCATGTATGTGCATTGACCCTGTTGCTCTCTTCCATCAGTGTCCTTTCTTTCTCCATCCACCCTGAACCTTATGTGCACTATTCTGGTCCCCAGAACCTGGAGCAGAGCCTGCACAGGATTAGGTTCAATACATTCAATCACAAATGTTGGGTTAATGAACCAAAGAGAGTGGGTGATTATGCCATCAAGACTTTCACCAGCTCATTCGTTATCATTTTCACTGCAGAGAGTTTCAGCTTTTTGGAGATTTTTTAAATTTTCATGTATTTGGTACCAAGATTGAACCCAGGGGTGCTTAACCACTGAGCCACACCCCAGCCCTTTTTATATTTTATTTAGAGACAGGGTCTCACTGAGTTGCTTAGGGCCTTGCTCAATTGCTGAGGTTGGCTTTGAACTCATGATCCTCCTTCCTCAGCCTCCCCAGCCACTGGGATTACAGGCATGTGCCATCGCATCTAGCTTATTTATTTATTTTTATTTTTGGTGCTGGATATTGAACCCTGGACTCTCAATTGGTGAATAACATCCCCAGCCCCACTGTCCCCTTTTGAGACAGGGTCATACTAAGTTGCTCAGGCTGGCCTGGAACTTGCAATCCTTCCGCCTTCGCCTTCCATCTCTGGGATTACAGTTATGTGCTGTACTCAGTTCTTCTAGCATTTATTCCTTCCTTCCTTTCTTCCTCCCTTCCTTTCTTCCTCCCTTCCTCTCTTTTTAGTTGTAGATGGACACAATACTTTTATTTTACTTATTTATTTTTATGTGGTGCTGAGGATGGAACCCAGGGCCTCATATGTGCCAGGCAAGTGCTCTCCCACTAAGCCACAACCCCAGACCTCTCCTAGCATTTCTTGGGCCTGAATATTTCCCCCCTATTTATTTTTTTTCTTCCCAAATTTTATTGGTGCATTCTATTTTTACCTAGTGATGGAATTTGTTACATATCCCTAAACATACACCATATAGAAATATAAGTTGGCCAGTAACACTTCCCAGGGCTCCCCCTCCCTCCCCTACTCCCTTCCTCTGGTCCCTTTCCTCTGTTGATCTCCCCTTGATTTTCATGCAATCCCTGCCCTCAGCCCCTTTTCTTTTCCTGTTTCCGCTCTCACTTCCTCATATGGGAGAAAACACTACCCTTGACCTTCTGAGTTTGGCTTACAGAAACTGAATATGTTTTACATGTTTACTCAGTATAATTCTTTTTTTGGGGGGTACTAGAGATCGAACTTAGGGGCACTTGATCACTGAGCCTCATCCCAGTCCCTATTTGTATTTGATTTAGAGACAAGGTCTCCCTGAGTTGCTTAGGGCCTCACTTTTGCAGAGGCTGGCTTTGAACTTATGGTCCTCTTGCCTCAGCCTCCGTAGCCATGGAGATTATAGGTTTGCACTCTGTGCCTGGCTTACTCAATGTAATTCTTTTTTTTTTAAGATAGAGGAGAGAGAGAGAGAGAGAGAGAGAGAGAGAGAGAGAGAGAGAGAATTTTTTTTAATATTTATTTTTTAGTTCTCAGGCGGACACAACATCTTTGTTTGTATGTGGTGCTGAGGATAGAACCCGGGCCGCCCGCATGCCAGGCAAGCATGCTACCGCTTGAGCCACATCCCCAGCCCTCAATGTAATTCTTAATCTTCCAACCTGACTTAAAATATCACCTCCCTCAAGAGGCTTTAAATGCCAGAAGTACAGGTACCATTTCTCATCCTTAACGTCCACTCACTCCAACTTGGCCTCTTCCCCTCCCCCACTTCCCTCCCTTCCTCTCATCCATTCCTCAAGCTCCCAATGTGTTCCAGACCCACAATTATGCTGTAGAGATACTGAGATAAGGTTTCTGACCTACCAGTCTTTTTAGCCCTCCCAAGGGCCCCGGCAGTGGACAACTAATTATAACAAGACAGATAGTATTTGCATTGTAAACAGAGAATACCAGCAAACTCCCAGTGGATCTGACCGCTTTCAGAAACATCTTTCCCATTGTGCGCGTATATGTAGATTATTCTCCCTTCTATGATCTGGAGTCCTTTGGGACAGACACTTTACATTCTCCTCGCTTTAGGTTCCTTTCACAGTACTCAGCACGGTATCTTTAACACAGCAAACACTCAATAATGACTCATTGAATCAGTATATATATATATTTTATTAAATATATATATTTAATAAAATACTGATAATAAAATACTGCTTTTTAAATACTGATGTAGAGGGCTGGGGTCGTAGCTCAGTGGTAGAGCGCTTGCCTAGCATGTGTGAGACACTGGGTTTGATCTTTAGCATCATATAAAAATAAGTAAATAAAATAAAAATATTGCGTCCATCTACAATGTAAAAAATAATAAAATAAAATAAAATAAAATACTGATGTAGAGAGGTTGCTTCTCTTCTTCTCTAATTTGAATAGAAAACACATTTTTTTCTCCAATCACTTTGTTTAGCATAAGGACATCTCCACAGGGAAACAAATACAAAGCCTTTTTATTTGATCCCTCAAATGACAATAGAAACTTGAAATTGAGACTCAGGTACCAGAATGGGAAGCATGGGAGGAAAATGGAAAAATATTAAGAGTAATTCAGATGCAAGAGGGCTAACGAACGAAAAAACTCTTCATGGTGTTAGTTTTCCCGTGTGAATGGTTAACGATGACAAAGAACAATGGGGCACTGTCTTTTATTTATTTATTTATTTATTTATTTTTGGCACCAAGGATTGAACCCAGGGCACTTATCCACTGAGCCACACCCCTAGTCCTTATTATATTTTATTTAGAGGCTGAGTCTCACTAAGTTGCTTAGGGCCTCACTAAGTTTCTGAGGCTGACTGAACTCGTGATCCTCCTGCCCCCAGCCTCCCAAACTGCTGGAATTCCAGGTGTGCACGATCTCACCTAACTTTGGGACAGTGCATTTGTCAAGTCAAGAAGTCATGGCAACTTTTTTTTTTTTTTACTTTCAACTTAATATATATATATATATATATACTTTTATTTTTATTTTACTACAAAAAGGTTGTTTTGGTTTAGTTCATACAGTCGTATGATTTATAAATGTCCAGTTTGTCCCATATGGCTAAATGCAGAGGATCTGACCTTGTAGTTCCTAAATCCTGTTATCAGGGGTATTCGGGGGTATCTTTTCTCAACCTATGGTTGGTACTCCTCTGGCTGAGTGTTCTGAGCACTGAAAGTCAGGATCTGGAGAACCCGCTGAGATTCAAATGTGGAGCAAGCGAGGTGAAAGGTAAGAAGAGAGGCGTTTTATTTCAAGGTAGTCATAGAAATACGTGGTGCTGGCTGATTTATGATGACATGAGGAAGATTAATCCAGAGCACCGGAGAGAAGCAAAGTGGGTGGGATGCCCATCAGAGGTAATGAGGATAAGGAGGGCATTTGCGGTGCAGGTCATGGATGGTCTCAAATTCTGCCTTGCTAAGCAGAGAGCCTGACACCAATCAGAGGAATAGGGTTGCTGGTCTCAGAATACTTATTTAAGTGCCCTGATCTGTCAGTATGAGCAAAGGATCTGCTAGAAGCCAAACAGACTTCCTGGAAATGATTGAGCATCATTGGGAAAAGACTTCAAGGGACTCCACATCCAACTGGGCTCCCTGGGCTCTTCACATCCCTCAGTAGCCGTAGAGGAATACTAGGCATTATCTATTTGTACTCTTGCTACTCAAAGGGTGGCACCAAAAGCATCAGCATTACTGGAAGGTTCTAAGGGAATGAAGAACCTGGGACTTAACCCAGACCTGCAGAATCAGAATCTGCTTTTTAACAAGATCCTCAGATGATTCGTATGCTCATTCAAACTGAGAAGCACGTTCTAGACGTCAATCCTTGCTATACCTTGGAATCTCCAGGAGAGACATTAAAACCACAGAACCCAGGACCACCGCAAATAATTCTATCAAATTCTCTGAGGGTGGAGTATGGACTTGGTTATTTTTTGGTAAGCTTCCCAGCAAGGCCCTGTGACTTAAGCTCCTTTGCAAGGCAAATCCTAAAATGGAAAACGAAAGTTTATTTTGCAAGTAAACATTGTCAACTTGTTCTAGGCTTTCCTCTAGGAGTGTTTCAGGGATTTCTCTTTCTGTGGGAATAGAAGGTAGGTACCTTCAGGATAGGATGTACGATGATATAAGGAGGAGGGGAAGGCCTGTTTTGAGGCCCATATGAAGCCCTGGCCTTATTTCAAGCCAGCTTATGAAATTCAGTGGTTCTCCACCCTTACTGCACACCAGAATCACCCCAAAGCTTTCAAAAAGTCCTGATGCACAGAGTATGCCCCATACCAATGAAATCCGGAATTCTGCAGGACCCAGTCATCAGCGATTTGTAACGTTCCCAAGCATTTCCCATATGGAGCCAGGGTTGAAAACCCCCTTTCTAATTAGAATCTCAGGGACTCTGAATCTTACCAGTTCTCCAGCAATAAGTGCCAGTTTGCAGGAAATATGGGGAACCTAAGAATGAATGAAAACAACACTATGGGGAAGCAATCACGCCAGGTTGAGAAAGAGGGACAAAGAGCCCCAATAATCCAAATGACCCAGTTTCTCTAACAAACATGTCAGTGGCATTAAAGAAAGGGAAGAGGTCCGATGTTTTTTTTTTTTCCCTCTATTTTTGGGTATAGATCCTCACACTTTAATGACAACATTTTTATTTATTTATTTTTATTTTTAATTTCTAGGGTTTAAGCCCAGGAATCTGTAACTTAACCCTGTTTCTAGGGGATCCTGGTGAATCACTCCACTTTGAAGGCTTCTGCTGTACACTAGAGAATTCATTATGCACCTGGACTGACTTAGATCCCACCTAAGTGGGTTCCGGTGCTAAAATCAAAGTTATCCTCAGTTTGCCAATAACATCTGTATTTTTCTTAAATTTTTGCTGGGGTTGTGTAGATCTGCGCACCCAGTACATGGGATGAGATACTATGTAAGTATGTAATACACACCAGATTTCAAACATTCTGTATGGAAAAAAAGGAAAATATTTCATCAATAATTTTAGGTTGATTACAGAGTAAGTAGGAGTTATTTTAGATATATTGTATTAAATAAAACATTGTCATTACTTTCATCTATTTTTTTGGAAGATGGCTATGAGAAAATTGAAAGCTACATTTGTGACTCACCTCACATGTCTATTCAACAGCATAACTTTAGAGCCTCAATACTCAAACTGGGTTCCACGAGCCAGCAGCAAGCTCTGGGAGCTGGTTAGAAATGTAAACTGAAAACTTGTCCTGGTGGCACACATCTGTAATCCCAGTGACTTGGGAGGTTGAGACAAGAGAATAACCAGTTGGAGGCCAGCCTCAGCCAATTTGTGAGGTCCTCAGTGACTTAGTGAGACTCTTGCTTCAAAATAAAAATAAATAAAAAGGCCTGGGGATGTGGCTCAGTGGTAGAGTGGCCCTGGGTTCAACCCCAGTACCAAAAAAGAAAAAAAAAACAGATGTAAATTGAAAGCCAGGTGCAGTGGCACATGCATGTGATTTCCAGGAATTGGGGATTGAATGTTCTAGGACAGCACCAACAAATTAGTGAGACCTTGTATCAAAAATTTCTTTTTTTAAAAAAGGGTTGGGGGAGGCTGGGGATGTAGTTAAGAGTAAAGAGCCCCTGGGTTCAATCCCTGGTACTAGATAATGAAAAAGGAAATGTGGGCCAGGTGTGGTGACACATGCCTGTAATCCCAGCAGCTTCGGGGGAGGAGGCAAGAAAATCATGAGTTCAAAGCCATCCTCAGCAAAAGCAAGATGTTAAGCAACTCAGTGTGACCCTGTCTCTAAATAACACAAAATAGGGCTGGGGATGTGACTCAGTGGTCAAGTGCCCCTGAGTTTAATTCCTGGTAACTCCTCCTCCAAAAAAATAGGGGTAGGGATGTGGCTCACTGTTTGAGTGCCCTGTACCCCAAAAAGAAAAAAGAAAGAAGTGTAAACTTGAGTCACATCTAGGCACAGGGAATTAGAATATGCACTTGATTGAGCAAGTGCCATGCCTCTGCCTGCCTCAGACTCTCAGTCTGAAACACTGGGACAGAAAAAAGTCTAACAGACTCATTTATTCCATTCCCTTTCCCAGGCAGCATTGCATCCAAACTCCCCGAGTACATCAACATCCTCAAATTACCCACCTTTCTAATCAGAGCCAGGAAGCAAAAAACTTCCTCTTCTTTCAACCTCTTTCCTGCACTTTGAGACTTGGATTTCCAGCTCTGCTCTTAATCACTGTAGAGCACCCAGTTACTATTTTTCTTTTTCTTAATACTTCCTGTTCAAGGTCCTCTTTAGATTTTGTTTTCTTTTTTCTCAGCTTATTTTATCCTCGTCACATGGGACTCATTTTCCCCTTCTCCTCCTCCTCCTCTTCCTCCTCCTCCTTCTTCTTCTTCTCCTTCTTTTTTTTTTTTTTTTTGTAACAGGGATTTGATCCAGAGCACTCAACCACTGAGCCATGGCCCCAGTATTTTATTTAGAGACAGGGTCTCACTGAGTTGCTTAGAGCCTTGCTAAATTGCTGAGGCTGGCTTTGAACTCACCATCCTCCTGCCTCAGCCTCCCTAGCCACTGTTTCTAAGCCATTCTAATCATCCTTTGTCCCATGGCAGAGGCACACTACTATAACCCTCAAAACAATTCAACAAATGCTGGGTATCCCCAGCTTGGTTTTTAAGTAAAATTTAAAAATGGCTTGTTCTGGGTAGAACTGTTGGAAAGAGGACTTTGATAAATATTCCTGATTTTGGAAGGCCAGATGAAAGGAGAAAAATAAGAACAGGGAGGGGCAGAGTTCCTTGGAGACCAAACAGAAAATGTGAATTGGAGTGCACTTTTGCCTGGAATGAAGTGGGCTTAGAGGAGCAAGCAAAGTGGGCAGGAACTCAGTGATCTAATTTTGGTTCTTTCATTAGCTTCAATCCCAAACTCAGGAAAAGTTTAGTCACCAAGCTCAACCAACTGCCTCCATTTCCTCCCATCCATGGAGATAATGTTCTTCTTCTGCCTCATGGGGGTATCTTCAAAGGTTGTAATAAAAATAAATAAATACAAATTAGCAGTCTTTAAAAAAATAAAAGTGAGCCAGATTCCTTGGTCATTATCAACATTGATTTCTATGTGGGTCATGAACAATTTTTTTCCCCTTTAGGAATGTCTATGGCAATTTTATTAGTCAAAGGGATAATACTTGCATTTAGCTAATCCAAACAGTTCTCTAAGCAAATCATTATTCTACAACACCTTACAGATAGGAACCAGCTCATAAAATCTGTGACACTTCTTTGGTGACTAAGGTACTCTCACTTCCACAAGAGGAAAGAGCAGTTTCAGACTGAACTGAGATTCCCTTAGTGACACAGAGAAAAGTTGCATTCTATTATGTCCATATTAAAACTAGAGATATTCAATAGTGGAAATTTTTGGAAACTTGAAACATTCATTTTAATTAAAGAGATCTCATAGAGAAAGTAGCCCTATAAAATTCCTAGTTTCTTTTTATTCCAATTTTTAAGAACTTGGTTCAGCTCCCAAAACTCTTTTTATCTGTGCTCCGTATGAACCAAGGTCTCAGAAATCTCAGATTATCACCACCATGTAATGTTTTCCTGCAAAGAAAAGCATTAAAGCAGTTATATTCCCTCTACAGTGTGATTAAAATTTCCAGTGAACTTAACACTTATGTTTTTACCCTTTGAAAATTAACTGTATTTTGCATTTCCAAAACACTTTCCTTGTTCTAATTAATATCACAGCTGGGAAAGTGACTTTATTCTTCTGTCCAGGCAAATAAGCTGAGAGTTTAAGTGAGGAGGTCAGAGAGAGAAGACCAGGATTTGAACCTCTAGGAACATGGTTGGGGCAGTTTGTCAGGGACTTAAAAAACACATACATTGTGATGTTAAAGAAGAAGTGAAGAAAACAGCTATTGAGCTGGGGTTGTAGATCAATGGTAAGAGTGCTTGCCTAGCATGCATGAGGCACTGCGTTCAATCCTAAGCACCACATTCAATTTTTTTTTAAAAATGAAGGTACAGTGTCCATAAAAAAAAGAAAAGAAAGAAAGCAGTTGTTGGACCAAATTGTAGCCTACAAGGAACAGGTGGTTTTAAGGCTAAGAAAAATCAAGAGGTGGGTGAGTTGACTCCTTTCCACAGACAGCCATATGGAAGGCACATGACCCGGTAATGACAATGGCTGACACTTACAAAGCATTAAGGATCATCTCTCTCCAATATCTAATCATCTTCATTTTGCAGATTAAAAGATAAAAAGTTTAGAAAGATGGAATAACTTCTCTAAGGTCAAAGGCTAATTTTGTTTTAATCCGTTCTTTTTAGTTCTCCATAATAATAGAATATGCAATTACATAATTATAAAAGCATGGAATATAATTTGTTCTAATTCAGTTTCTAGTATTTTCATTTCCCCACCCTTTTTTCCTACCCCTGTCTCCTTCACCCAATTCTGCTGACATTTCTGCTATTTACTTAGAGTTTTTTTTTTTTTTTTTAACTTAGTGTCTTCTGGATGTACATGATGGTGAGATTAATGTTCATATATATACATGAGAATGTTTGGTCAGATTCATTCCACTGAATTTCCCTATCCCATCCCCTCTCCCTTCCTTTCAGTCCCCTTTGTCAACTCCTTTGATCTTATTTCTATTCTTTTTTTTTTTAAATCCACCCTCCTCTTATTTTGAATTAGTTTTCACGTATCATATAAGACAACTGATCTTTAATTTTTTGATGGTCTCTAGTTCCATCCATTTAACAGCAAATGTCATAAAGTCATTTTTCTTGATATCTGAGTTATAATTCATTGTGTGTATATGCCACATTTTCTTTATTCATTCATCTGTTGAAGGGGCACGTGGTTGCTCCATAGCTTAGCTATTGTGAACTGTGCTACTATAAACATGGCTGTGATTGCCTCACAGTATGTTGATTTTAATTCCTTTGGATATACACCAAAGGGTGGGATATCTGGGTTGTATGGTCATTTTGAGGAATCTCCATATTGCTTTCCAAAGTGGTTGCACCAATTTGCAGTCCCACAACAATATATGAGTGAACCATTTAGGCATATACTCAAAAACATTTATTATTATTTGAATTCTTGATGATTAACATTCTGATTGGAGTGAGATGAAATCTCAGTGTAGTTCTAATTTGCATTTCTCTAAATGTGAGGGATGCTCAACATGTTTCATTCATCTGTTGAAGGGGCATGTGGTTGGTTGTTTGTAGTTGACTATTTGTAGTTCTTCTTTTGAGAAGTGTCTTTTTAGCTCCTCTATCCATTTCTTGTTTGGGTTATTAGTGCTTTTGGTGTTGAGTTTCTGAGCTCTTTGTATATCCTGGATATTCATGCTCTATCTGAGGTGCAGGTGGCAAAGGTTTCCTCCTGTCTTGTAGGCTCTCTCTTCACGCTCTTCATTGTCTTCTTTGCTGAGAAAACATTTTGATGTCATTCCATTTATTGATTTTTAATTTTACTTCTTGCACTTTAGGGGTCTTGTTAAAGAACTCAGTCCTCGAGCTGACATGTTGGCATGCTGGGTCTACATTTTCTTCTAGAAGATACAGTGTTTCTGTGTAATTGCTAGGTCTTTGGTCCACTTTTAAGTTGAGTTTTTTGTAAGATGAGCGATAGGGGTTAAAGTTCATTTGACTACATATGGGTTTCCAGTTTTCCCAGCACCATTTGTTGAAGAGGTCATCATTCTTCCAAATATATTTTGGCACCTTTGTCTAGTATGAAATGACTATATGTACGTTGGCTTGTTTATGTGTCTTCTATTGGATTCCATTGGTCTTTGTGCCTGTTTTGGTGTCACTACCATGCTGTTTTGCCACTATAGCTCTGTAGTATAATTTGAGATCTGGTATTGTGATGCCTCCTGCTTCACGTTTCTCACCAAGAACTGTTTTGTGTGTACTGACCTCTTATTTTTCCAAAAGAATTTCATGACTGTTCTTTCTATTTCTGTGAAGAACATCATTAGAAATGTGATGGGAATTATATTGAATATGTGTAGTGTGCTTTTAGTAGCATGGCCATGTTGACAATTTTGATTCCACCTATCCAAGAACATGGGAGGTCTTTCCATCTTCTAAGGTCATCTTCAATTTCTTTCTTTAAGTGTTCTATTTTTTTCAATGTAGAGGTCCTTTTGCCTCTTTTGTTAGATTGAGTCTCCAGTATTTTTTTAAAGGATATTGTGGATGGGGATAGTTTCCTAGTTTCTTTTTCAGAAGATTCATCATTGAAATATAGGAACACAATTGATTTATGGGTGTTTATTTCATAGTCTGTTATTTTGCAAAATTCATTTATGAGTTCTAGAAGTCTTCTGATGGAGTTTTTTTGGGTCTCCTACCTAGAGGATAATGTCACAGGCAAACAGAGAGAATGTGAGTTCATCTTTTCCTATGTGTATCCCTTTAGTTTCCTTCTCTTGCCTAGTTGCTTGGGCTAGTTTCAAGGACTATGTTGAATAGGAGTGGTAACAGTGGGCATCTTTGTCTTGCTCCTGTTTTTAGAGAAATTGCTTTCAGTTTTTCTTCATCTGGAAAATGTTGGCCTTGTGTTTGTTGTATATACCCTTCACAAGGTTGAGGTACCTTCCTTCTATCCCTAATTTTTCCAATGTTTTAAACATGAATGCGAGCTGACTTCATTGAATGCTTTTTTTGTATCTATTTAGATAATCATTTGATTATACCTCTAAGTCTATTTATGTGATGAATTACATTTGTTGATTTTGGTATACTGAACCAACCTTACATCCCTGGGATGCATCCTACCTGGTCCTGGTACACTATCTTGATGAGTTTTGCCATTATTTTATTAAGAGTTTTTGCATCTATGATCCAAGATGATGTCAGTCTGAAGTCTTCTTTCCTTGATATTTCTTTGTCTGGTTTTGGCATCAGGGTGATACTGGCTTCATAGAATGAGTTTGATAGAGTTCTTTCCTTTTCTATTTCATGGAATAATTTGAGGAGGATGGGTATTATTCTTTTTTTAAGTCTGGGTAGAGAATCCATCTGGTCCTGGGTTTTCCTTTGTTGGAAGGCTTTTGTTAGCTGCTTCAATTTCATTACTAGAAATAGATCTGTTCAAGTTTTCAATGTCCTCCTGATTCAATTTGGTAGGTCATATGTCTCAAGGAATTTGTTCATATCTTCAAGCTTTTTATTAGAGTATAAATCTTCAAAATAGTTTCTGATGATCCTTCGAATTTCAGTAATGTCTGTCATGATATTTCCTTTTTAATGTTGGATTTGGACAATTTGAGGTTTTCTACCCTCTTTCTTTTAGTTTGGCTAAAGGTTTATCAGTTTTGTTTATCCTTTCAAAAAACCAGCTCCTTGTTTCATTTATCATTTGTATGGGGTTTTTTTAAATCTCAATTTCTTTGATTTTGGCTCTGATTTTAATTATTTCCTGTTTTCTACTGATTTTGGTATTTGATTTTTTCTTCTTTTCTAGGGCTTTGAGTGGTCATGTTAGGTTATTTATTTGCAATCTTTCCATTCCTTGAATGTATGAGTTCTATGCTATGAACTTTCCACTTAAAACTGCCTTCATAATCTACCAAAGATTTTGATATATTATATCACAGTTTTCAGTTACTTTAGTATAAAAAATAAATATATTTTTAAAATTTTGCCCTGATTTCTTCTGCTATCCATTCACCATTCGATTGTGTATTGTTTGGGGCTAGGTTATGGCTCAGTGGTAGAGTGCTTGCCTAGAACATATGAGGCACTGGGTTCAATCCTTAGCACCATGTAAAAATAAATAAAATAAAGATATTATGTCCATCTATAACTAAACAAAAAAGAGTTTATTGTTAAATCACCAGGTGTTAGAGTGGTTTCTACTTTTTATCTGGTTGTTTATTTCTAATTTTATTCCATTATGATCTGATAGAGTCAGATTGGGACTCATTGCCTAGCTGTCCTCCTCCAGTTCTTGTGATTGTGCTTCTAATTAAACAAGCGTGAGATGGGGTCTCAGGTCTCTCTTGTCTGTTGGGTACATTGTTCAAACCACACCTCTGGTCCTCATAAACACACCATCTCAGGGAAGACTGATATAGGTAGGAGAGAGAGAGAGAGAGAGAGAGAGAGAGGATTGGGGGAATATATAAACATCCCAGAGTTCAGATAGTGTGTCCTTTCACCCCATCATATATTAAGTGTGTTAACGTACCCTATCTTTTCCTCTTTGCTTGAGACTGTGTGTATGGGGTTTTTTTTGTTTGTTTGTTTTGTTTCGTTTTGTTTTTTTTCGGGGGCGGGGTGGTTGTTGGTTTGTTTTGGTACTGAGAATTGAACCTAGGGGCCCTTTACCACCGAGTTATACCCCAGTCTTATATTTATATACATATAAGCAAGACCCTGTCTCAAAATAATATATGTATATGCATATATATGTATATATAATTTATTTTAGTTTTATATTTTATTTTTTATATTACATATTTTATTTTACAGCAAGAATTTGTCTCAAAATAATATATATGTACATTATATGTGTAATATATGTGTATAAAATACATACATATATACACATATATTACATATATAATATATATTATTTTAAAAAACCTGTCTTATATGTGATATATGTGTATATATACACACATATATATACACACATATATTACATATATAATATATACATATATATGTGTGTATATATACACACATATGTTACATATATAATATATGCATATATATTATTTTGAGACAGGGTCTTGCTAAGTTACTGAGGCTGGCCTCAAATTTCAATCCTTCTGCCTTAGCTTCCTGATTCTCTGAAATTATAAGTGTGCACCACCATGCCCAAGTGAGACTATGTTTTTAATTACTACAATGAACCTTAAGATCTGAACATTTTTTTTTGCCTGGTGGGGAGGTACTGGGGATTGAATTCTGGGGTCTTGACCACTGAGCCACATCCCCAGCCCTATTTTGTATTTGATTTAGAGACAGGATCTCACTGAGTTACTTAGGGCCTCACTTTTTGCTGAGACTGGCTTTGAACAAGCCATCATCCTGCCTCAACCTCCGGAGCAGCTGGGATTACAGGCATGCACTACCATACCCAACTCTGAACATCTTCTTTTGGTTGGAAGACTCTCAGGTAAGTCACCTCCTAGTTACCTGGCTTAGTAGCATACTTGAGACTATATTATATGATAGTAATTTCTCCACATCTCTTAATTTTACTTTGTCTGAAGTTTGTTGGCAGTGCTAGGGGTGGAACCCAGTGCCTGACATGTGCTAGGCAAGAGCTCTACCACTGAAGTATGACCCCAGTTCTAAAGCCTAACTTAAAGTACATCAGGAGTCATGCATGATAGCATATGACTGTAATTTCAGTGACCCAGTGACAAAGGAGGCTGAAGCAAGAGGATCACAAGTTGAAGGCCAGCCTCAGTAACTTAGTGAGACCCTGTCTCAGAATAAAAAAATATAACAGTAGAGGGGGTAGAGAGAGAAGAGGGGAGGGGAGGGGAGGGGAGGGGGGATAGTAGAGGATAGGAAAGGCAGCAGAACACAACAGACACTAGTATGGCAATATGTAAATCAATGGATGTGTAACTGATGTGATTCTGCAATCTGTATATGGGGTAAAAATGGGAGCTCATAACCCACTTGAATCAAAGTGTGAAATATGATATATCAAGAACTATGTAATGTTTTGAACAACCAACAATAAAAAAAAGAGTTTGAAGTATAGATCAGTGGTAAAGTACCCCTGGGTTTGATTCCAAGTAAAAAAAAAAAGAAAGAAAGAAAAATATAGAATAAAATATGTCAGAAGAGGGCTGGGAATGTGGCTCAGTTGTAGAGTGTTTGCCTAGTATGTGGGAGACCCTGGTTCAATAAATAAATAAATAAAGCCAACATATAATATATGTGCACATTAACATTTTCCATCACCCTATTAAATATTAATACATTGTCCTGATCAAGAATCTACATCCAGTTGGCATCTGACACTTCTCATCAGGAATCAGCACACCAAGAGCTTCAAATATCCCTATCTGAATCAGCACCAGAAGTTTTATTAATTAACACAAGAAGTGTTAAAAATAAGTTTTCTTTTGTGGAATGATGTGAAGTTGGCAGGAAAGTGCCCCAGCATCTTTACTCTGGCATGGCTGAGGTATCATTACCTCTTTAGCCCAGAAGCCTAATGCCTTCTGGGTATCATCTTGAGGTTTAGGACTCAGTTCAGTTCCACATCATGTCTGCTTACTGACTGGAAGACTCTTTCATCTGATCCAACTTTCAGCTGGTCACAACAGGGTCCAGTTTGTCTTCAAATAAACCTTTCATGCAAAATGCTGTCAGGGTGCCTATAATGACAGAAAACAGGGCTACAGCTGAGTTCAGACACTTGAATGTGTGACCGTTTTCTATCTGCTTGTTTGCTTGGAAAAATCAAACCAGAGCCTCGCCTTTTGTTGTTTCCATTCAGTAATTATGTCAGGAAGAACTGCTAGTCCTCCCCCTATCCAGACTATTAGGACATGTGTCCATCAAATACAACCCATGAATTGTGAACAATCAAATTTACTTAGATTATCTTGAGAGACAGTAGTTATTTATTGCTTTTTGCAAAGTATCCTCAAACTTAAGTTTGGACAATAAGCATTGATTCTCTCACAGTCTTTTTGTATCCGGGATTCAGAGGTGGCTGGGGCATGGGAAGGTCCTGGCTCAGAGTCAGGAGGCTGCAGTCATGTCCACAGTCACCTGAAGGTTTAAATTGGGTGCAAAGATGCTTCCAATGCAGATCACTGTCAGGCCTGGCAGGATGGTGCTGTTGGAGGCAGGAGGCCTTAGCTCCCTACCATGTGAATCTCTCTAAAGGCCCACGTAAGCAATCCTCAGGATACTGAGCCTGCCTTTCGTCCAGCCAAGGCAGCAAGGTAAAATTATTAATATCTGTTTTTGTATAGATGCAAGAATCACAGGAATTGTAGCAACCACATTCAACTCATTAGCAGTGAGTGATGCACACTCAAGGGGACGAGGATTGGTCTCCACCTTTTATAGGAAGAAGTGCCATGGAATTTGTGGTGATATTTAAAAGCATCCATAAGAAGTTGTGTGCAGTGGTACACGCTTGTAATCCCAACAACTCGGGAGGCTGAGGCAGGAAGATAAGGAGTTCAAAGCCAGCCTCAGCAACTTAGTGAGGCTTGAAGAAACTCAGTGAGACCCTGTCCCTAAATAAAATATAAGAAGGCCTGGGGATGTAGCTCAGTGGTTAAGAACTGTGGGGTTCCATCCCTGGTACCAAAAAAAAAAAAAATCCATAAGACACTTAATTGATTCTTTTATAAGTTAAAAGGAATTGTTCCCATTCCATCCATATTCTTGTTGTAAATACTCTTACTAAGTGTTTTGTATGTGCCAGGCCTTGTGATGGATATTAGGAATGCAGCTCTCAGCAAAGCAGATGAACCTGGGGCTGGACAGGATGTAGGAGACAGGCCTGGCACATTTCCAGGCCTTCTGATTTTTTACGAGAAGGAAAAAATATGCAAAAATTCCCTAGTTTTAAGTTAGCAATTAATTCAAATTTTTACAAAAACACTATGAGGGGGAAAAAAAACCTTCAGGCTCAATTTAATCAAAGTTTTCCATTTTACTGTGTCTAAACTAAAAAGCAAACAAAAATAGAAAACTCAGATTTCAGGATGATGTGAGTAAAAATAACAGAGCTGTTAGCAAGTCTAAGTGTAAGGTAACACTTAGCTAAGGACTGAAAGATGAGACATTGCACACAAACATCAAATAAATTCTTCATATAAATTAATAAAAGCTCAGGTAATAATTCCTTTAAGAGTTGTATTAGCTGGGTGTAGTGGCACATGCCTGTAATTCCAGTGGCTCGGGAGGCTGAGGCAGGAGGATCATGAGTTCAAAGCCAGTCTCAGTAAAAGCAAGGCCCTAAGCAACTCAGTGAGACCCTCTCTCTAAATAAGATACAAAATAGGGCTGGAGATATGGCTCAGTGGTCGAGAGACCCTGAGTTCAATCCCTGATATGCACCCCACCTAAAAAAAACTGTATTATCTTAGTACTACTGAGAAACTTGAATTCTAATTGTTTCCTATGTTTTAAATTAATATTAGTATTTTTAGTAAAGTGTAAGAAGAAAGATCTCTAAAAAAGAAATAGAGTAGAAAAAAATGGTATAGTGGAGGAAATTAGGACAGTCTTCATTTAAGTAAAGTGAGTTCACAATCAAGTGGGCAATATTCTGAATTACATTTTTTCCTGACTCTTTAGAAGAAAACAGGACCGAAGGATGGAGGAAGTGAGGGAGAGAAGGAGAATCAATTATGGTGAATAAAATAGCTATAGAGAACTGGAGGTATATTTATGTCCTAAACCTAGCTTGTTGCATTTGGTGATTAACAAGTAAGAACTAAGCTGGGTGTGGTGGCACACACCAGAAATACCAGTTGCTCCAAAGCTGAGGCAGGAAGATTGAAAGTTGGAGGCCAGCCTCAGCAATTTAGCAAGGCCTTACAGAACCATAGCCAGATCCTGTCTCAAAATAAA
Organism: Marmota marmota marmota; assembly: GCF_001458135.2. NCBI lineage: Eukaryota > Metazoa > Chordata > Mammalia > Rodentia > Sciuridae > Marmota > Marmota marmota. Next base: position 150,141 of record NW_026003318.1, on the reverse strand, counting down.
AACAGCTGGGGATATAGCTCAGTGCTAAGTGGTAGAGTGCCCCTGGATTTAATCCTTATCACAAAAAGAAAACAAAACAAAACCCAAAACTACTAGGCTGGAGATGCAGTACAACAGTAGAGAGTCCTCAGTTGCCCAGCAAGTGCAAAGCCCTGGATTCAATCCTAGTACCATAAATAAACAAATAAGCTTCAATATTCTTAGTTGGTCATTCATTCCCCACCCCCAAACTATTTATTCTGTTTTCAGTTGGCAGTTTACAGTTGAGAAACAGAAATGGCATTGTCACACGTGCAGTCTTAATAACATAAACTTTTGAAGTCAAAAAGATTGCATCCACCATGATTTTAAGTTTAAAAAAGAACTCATTGTGATGACTGACATTCTGTACAAGAGACAGAGTGGGTGTGGGAAGTGAAATGACTTTTATAACTTCAGAAAGTGAATGACTTTTGTAGATATTATCACAGGATTCGAAACAAGAGGGTGTTGGTTAGAATATGAGTTTTCTGCTTCAGATTCTTGATTCAAATATTTGCCTTTTTGTTTCTCTCAGAAGATAGTGAAAGCAAACTAGGCAGCAAGTCCACATCTTTGCCTATCATGGAGAGGAGGCAGCAAATAAAAGCAGAATTGAGAGGTGTGTGATAAAACAAATGCTCTGGGATTCGATGCTACATAGTTGGAGTTCTGGAAAGATTAGAAAATAGGTTACAAGAGGAGGAAGTAAAACTCAGAATGCCCTAACCTGAACCTGTGGATGTGGGGGAGGGCATCAGAGAGAGAAAAAGAAAGTGGGGGGAGTGGGCATTCTCTTAAGCTCACCCACTTAAAAATTGTTGGAAAAGTGTTGCAAAGACAGCAACATTTAAAATGCAGAAGGTTCCTTAAAATAGCATACACTGGGGGCTGGAGTGGTGGTTCAGTGGCAGAGTGCTTGCCTAGCACATGTGAGTCACTGGGTTCAATCCTCATCAACACATTAAAAATAAATAAATAAATAAATAAATAAATAAATAAATAAATAAATAATAAAGTAAAAAGAGAGCACAAAATGCTTAAAACCAAATTGTGATGAGAAAGCTGAGAAGATGGCCCTCAGGCCACAGCCCACCAGTCACCCTTTTAAATCATCTGGGCATCTTCCCACACCTGGACAGCCACACTTGAAACCAGAGAGGAGCCCTTTGCAGTGGTACTTCTTGAGAATGTAGCCAGAAATACCATCTTGAAGTGTGACTGGCAGGAGTAAGATTGGGTTCCATGAGTCAAAGGACATACATCGCAAACACAAGTGAGTGAGAATTTTACTAAGAATTAAAGTGAGAGAAAGATCCAGAAGCCCAGGCCAGCATGCCTTCAAGGGCTGAGGGAGCTTGGTAAGTCTTGAAGCAGTCCTCCTTAGAAAGGCACGTGAGGGGAGATTGATAAGCTGCTCTTGTTGGGTTTTGATAATTCAATTGTCCCGTGGTGGGTGTGGGATGGAGGATGGAGGATGGATTGTGTGCTCACTTTTGGCAAGATGGCATTTGAAACCCTTTCTGAAAAACTATTTTATAACATATTGGGCACGTTACAATGGGTGTCCTGGTGCTGCCCGCTTGTCCACCTTTGCTCTCCCTTCCCTACTCTCTACTGCCTGTCCTTTTCTATCTCAGAAGGACCACTACTGGCTGTAAATCTTGCAAATCCCTGTCCACCAGCCCCCTCATCATGAACCAGGGGAAAGGAGTGGGCTGGTGGAAACCTGGGCCAAGGAAGCACAGGGCTAGTGCCCCTCAGCCTCTGAGCGCCAGGTGAGGGTGGAAAGTTCAGCACAGGTTCCCTCACCTCAGAAGCCACAATGAAGCAACTTTGAACCAGATTGAAGGAAAGTTGAGTCACCAGGTCCCATCCACTGGCACTGCAGGAGAGGCACCATGGGATTCTGGGATTGCAGCTCTATTCCAGTGGGGAACTCCCTGATACCCAGTGACATACAGACCTATTGAGAAATTGACAGAGACTGGTCAGCAGAGCAAGTTGGATACCAGCCTGAACAGTCATTGCAACTGGCAAGTGACAGGACATTGTGTAGATAATTGTGGGACCATGCACCAGACTTATTAAGCAATGGGAATCAACATCCACCATTCATAACCAGGGGAAGTGGAAACTAGAATCCGGGTGAACCACTAGAAACCCTTCCCTACAGCACCTCAGACAGCAGAGGCAGCAGGGGAAAAAACTAGAATGACTGTGGCAAAACCCATAGCTACCATTCCTGTACAGCTACCAGTTTATTCACTACCATGAAAAGGATTTGGTAGAGTAGAAGAGGTATATCCACCACCCACAGTGAACTCAGGGGCACTTAAGAGTCTGCATCCCAGAATTTGCAACATTAGAACCCGCCAACTCATTGTGCTGCAAGACTATACACAACTCTAATGTCAACTTTGATCATCTAAATAACTACTTAACTTGAATAATAATCATGAACTCAATAGCCAATGGTATGTGTCTCCAACCCATTTGAATGTACTTCATCTAATGGTTTAAAGCATTAATTGGAATCAATATTCCTATCTCTGTTTTCCTTACTCTAGTTTTACCTGCCTCTCTTACTCTCACTCATCCTCTTGCACAATCCTGCTACAACCTCAGATAACCCTATTCATCTATTTCTCCTTTCTACTTTGATTTAAATTACCCTTTTATACCTTCTCTCTCCCTCTATCTCAATCTGTCTCTCTCTCTTTCTTTCTTTTTTCCTCCCCCATTAGCCCAAATGTTCTTCCTGTCCCTTTTAAACACTCATTTAAATTTTATGATTTAAGCTTACTAAATTTAACTACTAATTTTCTGACCTGTTCCAGGACTTTATGATGCCAAAATTTGAGGAACTGCAGACAACACCAGCAACCAGTTTTTGTTCCTACAAGGTTGAATATTATGAGGCGTGGCTCAGAACTGATTACAGAAAACAGGGCTCAGTGGTGTCTCTCCAAGTGGAGCTAATGCTGGGGTCAGCAGAGGTCATACATTGATTTAAAATATCCTAGTCTAGACATCCACCAAACCCAGGGCTCTCAAGAATAAGTAGTGCCGCAGTCTGGCTGGGCACAAAATAACCGAGCCGACACACAGCCTTGTAGGTTCAAAACAGGAACTCCTTTATTCTCCGCACTCCTGCGAATGCCACACACTCGGCCTTCCCCCGACACACCAAACCCCAACCAGAAATCCCTCCTCCAGAAATCCCTCCTCCGGCACTTCCCCAACCAATGGGAACTCTCTGGGGATCCCCATGGGAACTCCAAAGTAGCCTGAGAACTCCAAAGTAGCAGACCAAGGTGGACAGCAGGGGTCTAATATACAATTGAATACACAGCTTAATATAACCATTATCATCCCAATGGCTTGCTGGCACCACCTCTCAACCACTGCCTTTTGGCAAAAATGCCATGCATCTTTCCAACTCGGCTATGGCTCTCAGCATCTACCCCCTTCTGTTTAATTAAACACCAAGCATGTGGCTTAGGGACCATGCCTGTTAGGTTGTCCAATACTACATATGGTCCTTACCTGTCATCGGATGAGTTGATTTCAAGGCATCATCCTCCTGTCTTAGGTTGGTACCACTGCAATTGGATCTTACCCATCACTGAATACCGGTCCAGCATACAGCCATACTTGTGGATAGGCCTATGCACCACTGGGGGGGGGTGAGGTTCTTTGCCACACCTCTGTTGGCCCCCAAATTTTAGACCATCACTAGCAGAAGGGAGGAGGATACAGGAATACCATGACACCAAGCCAATTGATGGCTCCTTTGGAAAAATTGTACCACCGGTGACACCATCAGCAAAGATACTCCAGCACTACCACAATTCGCTGCACCAACAGATAGTTCACAATGTATACAAGTGATACATAGTCCAGGCAAGTTCAGCAAGCAATTCAAAGCAGAGGAGTCTATCAATATGTCCATTTTCTCGCAAAGTAAATTGACTCCTTGATTGAGCATTACTTGTTGATGCATCAGTTTATACAGTTTACTGTGATACTTATCGAAGAAGCTGTAGTTTGGTTTTATCTTTGTCTTCACCAGCACTGGGATGAAGATAGGAATTCTGGCAATGATGGCTAAAAAAAAATTATATAACATTCCAACAGGTACTAAGAAAACAATTTTCTGAACAATTTACATTATTGTGAACAGAATTATTAAATATAATGTAAAGGAAAGGTGAAAGTAAACTAACAGATCTGTTAACCTCCTTATTTGTTCACATATTAAAACAATCCTCAACAGCTGTTTACACAATTTAAATTAAACCATTTAAATCATGTGAATAATAAAAATATTTGGATCCATTTTTTCATGAACGCTCCTCATATACGATATATGGACATACGCACATACAGACATACAACACCAAACAAAAGTGTGTACACATAACATAAAACACATAAGACAATAGTAAAGGCCTTATAGCTTTTCACAGGTGAAATCGCCATTGCAATGTTTAAAAACTCCACAGTCAAAAAATGAAACTGATCAGAAAAACTTTAACCTAGGTCTGTATAAGCTCAAAAAATAAAATAGAATTTTATGATGTGGGAAACGGCAATAATAAAATAGATATTGAGAAAAGACATCCTGGTTACCACCTGGGTTTGACTCTTTTTTGGATATCCCATCCTTTTTCCTGTAACTTGCATAATGGGTCTGAAGGTATTCCCACAAGCAAGCCCCAAGGTTTTTTATATTTGAAATAGGCTTTAATGGTGTTCATGATTCATTAGCCTCCAGGTATGGGAGAACCACTGTTGCAGATGTAAGAATAGCCAAGCTGGAGCTCTGGATATCAGCTGTTATGGATTTGAGTCAAATCATCTTCTTTTTGGT
>NW_026003318.1:140542-145078 GCF_001458135.2 Marmota marmota marmota | reverse complement strand
AAAAAAAAAAAAATTACTGGGGATTCTATCTAACAAAAGAGGCAAAATGATGTCTACATTGAGAAAATAGAACACTAAAGAAAGAAATTGTAGGGCTGGGGCTGTAGCTCAGTGGTAGAGCGCTTCTCTAGCATGTATGGGGCACTGGATTTGATCCTAAGCACCACACAAAAAAATAAGCAAATAAAATAAAGGCATTCAGTCCATCTACAACTATGAAAAAAAAGAAAGAAGGAAAGAAAGAAGAAAGAAAGAAAGAAATTGCAGAGTTTTGAAGATGGAAAGACCTCTCATGTTCTTGGATAGGCAGAATCACTATTGTCAAAATGGCCATGCTACCAAAAGACAATACATATTCCATATAATTCCCATCACATTTCCAATAATGTTCTTCACTGAAATATAAAGAGCAGTCATGAATTATTTTTGGAAAAATAAGAGGTCAGTACACACAAAGAAGTTCTTAGTGAGAAAAGTGAAGCAGAAGGCATCACAATATCAGACCTCAAATTATACTGCAGAGGTATAGTGACAAAACAGCATGGTAGTGACACCAAAACAGGCACAAAGACCAATGAAATCCAATAGAAGACACAGAACCAAACCCACCTACATATAGTTATGTCATACTAGACAAAGGCACCAAAATATATGCTGGAGGAATGATGGCCTCTTCAACAAATGGTGCTGGGAAAACTGGAAATCCATATGTAGTCAAATGAACTTTAACCCCTATCTCTCACCCTGCAAAAAACTCAACTCAAAGTGGACCAAAGACCAAGGAATTAGAGCAGAAACCCTGCGTCTTCTAGAAGAAATTGTAGACCCAGCACTCCAACATGTCAGCTCAAGGACTGACTTCCTTAACAAGACCTCTAAAGTGCAAGAAGCAAAATTAAAAATCAATAAATGGAATGACATCAAAATGTTTTCTCAGCAAAGGAGACAATGAAGAGCATGAAGAGAGAGCCTACAAGACAGGAGGAAATCTTTGCCACCTGCACCTCAGATAGAGCATGAATATCCAGGATATACAAAGAGCTCAGAAACTCAACACCAAAAACACTAATAACCCAAACAAGAAATGGATAGAGGAGCTTAATTCACAATTGCTAACAGACACTTCTCAAAAGAAGAAATGTGAATGGTAAACAAACATGAAAAAAAAAAGATGTTCAACATCTCTAGCAATTAGAGAAATGCAAATTAAAACTATACTGAGATTTTATCTCATTCTAGTCAGAATGGCAATTATCAAGAATACAAATAATAATAAATGTTGGCGAGGATGTTTTGAAAAGCATACACTTGTACATTGATGGTAGAATGGCAAATTAGTACAACCACTCTGGAAAGCAGTATGGAGATGCCTCAAAAAATTAGGAATGAGGGGCCTGGGGTTGTGGCTCAGTGGTAGAACACTTGCCTAGTATGTGTGAGGCACTGGGTTTGATCCTCAGCACTGCATAAAAATAAATAAGTAAAATAAAGGTATTGTATTCATCTTCAACTAAAAAAATTTAAAAAAAACAAACAAACTAGGAATGAAATCACCCCCATATGACCTAGATTTCCCACTCTTTAGTATATGTCCATACTACAGTGACACAAACACATCAATGTTTATAGCAGCTTAATGGATAAAAAAATTGTGGTATTTATACAAAATGGAATATTACTTAGCTATAAAGAAGAATGAATTTATATTATCTTTTGGTAAATGGATGGAACTGCAGACTATCATGTTAAGTCCCAAATAAGCTAGTCCCCCAAATTAAATGTTGAATGTTTGATACACAGAAGCTAATTCAAATAAGTGGAGTATAAAAAGAAAGAATAAGACTAAGGTCAGATAAGTATATAGAGGGGAGTGAAAGAAAGGGAGGGGATGGTATAGGGAAATTCAGTGGAATAAATCTGACCTGTTTCTTGTATTCATATAGGAGTATACCACAGTGAATCTCACCGTTATGTACATCCACAAACACTAATTAAAAAAAAAAAACTATAATAGCAGAAAGATCACTAGAGGAGAGAATAGGGAATGGGAGGAAAGAAGGAAAGGGGAGGGGAAATAGTGGGGACTGAATTAGAACAAATTATATTTCATGTTGTTATAATTGTGTCATAGAATATTCTATTATTATGTAAAACTAAAAAAAAAAACCCAATAATAATAATAAAAACGAAACACACTTGGAAGTACCCCTGGCCAACACCTCTAGGTTGCCAAAAATCCTGGGGAGCAGACATTGATATTTCTTGGTCATACACCTTGTGACTAGAAAGGGTATCACCCATGGGAGCCCACTTATGACCCCATAGGTTGAATACTGAATGCCTCCTCTCCCTGGAGTCCAATTGTATGAATGTAATTTTTTGCACAATATCTCTTTTAAAAAGTTCATCTCTAATGCTGGGTACAGTGGTGCATACCTGTAATTCCAGTGACTCTGGAAGCAGAAGGATGGCAAGTTCACAGCCAACCTGGGAAACTTAGGGAGACCCTTTCTCAAAATAAAAAGGGGTGGGAATGTAGCTAATGGTAGAGCACCGCTGGTTTAAATCAGTAGACACCCCCTCAAAAAAAGCAAATCAAAACAATAACAACAAAAACTTGTCTCTAACTTCTACTGTAGAAGGAATACTTGATACTTGGTATTTGTTGATCTTTCTGCCCCCTCCTATGTATGTTAAACCTGTTTTTTGCTCTACTTTGTTTATATCTAATGAGTCTCATTAGCTACTTGCTTTTATGTTTAACTTCATCTCTTCTTTTTATTTGTATCTCTTATTTTCTTCTGCAGAATTGCATAATCTTAAATAATATGGGAAACACACATTACAAGAGATTATCATAGAATTAAGTGATTTTGAAAAAAAAATGTTTGTTTTAGAAATGGTGATGGAAGCTATTATGTAATATTCATTTATCTTATCTATCTTTGGAAATAGCCAAGGGGAAAACTTTTTTTGTTGGTGGTTTGTTTGTCTAGGGATTTTACCTCTGAAAGAGAGGGCTTGGAGCAAAGCAGACATGGTAGAATTCTAAGCAAATGAAAAATTGGACCCAGGGTAAGTCCATTGATTTCTATTCATAACATCAGTGCGACAAGAACTGTGACCATCAAATGAGATGCAAAACGTCAAGTGAGGGAGGAGGCAGGAAACAAAATGGAGTTTCCAGAATTCCAGCTTCTACAACCACAATAATATTCTTGGTGGAGTTCTGTTGGGCAGCTCAGTATCAAGACCTGTGGTTCCTTAATGGAGGCCAGTACCTGCCATAGAAGAGGTTCCACCGGGGGGGGGGGGGGATTTGCCTAAATGAGTGAGCCATTTTATTTCATAAATCACTGCTGGTAATTCACCTGTTTTTCTTGAAAACCAGCCACCTCTGAGAATTCTGTATTGAATGAATGAATGAAAGAAAGAAAGAAAGAAAGAAAGAAAGAAAGAAAGAAAGAAAGAAAGAAAGAAAGAAAGAAAGAAATTGTTTCTCTTGGAGCAAAAGAAGACAGTAAGAATGAAAAGCAGTTACCAAGAAGTTTTGCTAATGTAGAGTCTTATAGGTGGATCCCCATCCTGGGATTCAAATGGGCTGTTTATGAATATGCACATATCTTAGTCTCAACCTAGACCTAATCCATTGAATTGATTCTGCCCTGCAAACAGGCTGCAAAATGTGTTCTGCACACTGACATTCCATCACAGAACTAAGGAATTATTTTAATAGCACAACAGAGAGAAGTTTTGTTTGCATTTGTACAAAATTAAAGCCCATTTTTGTAAATTTGACCTTTTACAATTAGAACCATGAATGGGTGCAACTGAAGTGCAATAAACATTTACCCATCATTATTTTTAAAAATGGGTTTTGCCAGGGGTGGTGGCACAGGCCTGTGATCCCAGCAACTTGGAAGGCTGTGGCAGGAAGGTCACAAGTTGGAGTCCAGCCTCAGCAACTTAACAAGGCTCTAAGAAATTTAATGAGACCCTGTCTCAAAAATACAAAATAAAAAGCTCTGGGGATTTGGCTCAGCAGTAAAGTGCCCCTGGGTTAAATCCCTGGTCCCCCCCAAAAAAAATAGAAATTAAAAAAAAGAATAAGTTAGCTATTATCGCTTGATTGTGCCACAGAATACTAGAGTTTATTCCTCCCATACAACTGTAATCTTGTACCCACTAACCAACTTGTTTCCCACTCCTCCCCTTCCCATTCTATTTATTTATTTATTTATTTATTTATTTATTTATTTATTTATTTATGTGTGTGTGTGTGTGTGTGTGTGTGTGTGTTTACCGGGGATTGAACTCAGGGTGCTTTACCATGGAACTACATCCCCAGCCTTTTTTATTATTTATTTTGGGACAAGATCTCACCAAGTTGCAGAAGATCTCCCTAAATTGCTGAAGCTGGCTTTGAATTGTCATCCTCCATCCTCCGCCTCCTGAGTTACAGATTACAGGCATGAGCCCACGTGCCCAACTTGATTCCATATCTTAAAATCTAATGATTTTTAAAAGGCCTAAAGT
>NW_026003318.1:111772-136622 GCF_001458135.2 Marmota marmota marmota | reverse complement strand
TAAAGTGACATTTCCAGATTGAGAGATTAGATTTACCTAAATGAGAGTTTTAAGCTTAGACTCCTTCCTATCTCTTCAGCTCCCATTAGCTCTCCTACTATTTGACTCCTTGTGCAGGCTGCTAAACTCTTTGAGCTTTGGAATCTTCATCCTGTGAAATGGGAAAAATAACAGTGCACATCTATTCTTGCTTTCAAGAAGTTTAAGAGTAGCCACGAAAATTATGGTCCCTGATCTGCAGTTCTTGAGTTTCCATCTTGTGCTGTAGCCACTAAGAGCACAAGTCATCTCCATCAACATAAGGAAATAGCTGGGAGAACTTTTTTTCTTAAAGACAATAATAAGAACCAGGACTCTTCCAATTACACGTTTGTCTCAAAATGTGAATTTGCATTTCAGCAACTTGCTAACCCAAGTGCCACCTGTTTCTGTGGCGTTTTAGCCACTGACACAAGAAGTACCTGTGGGGCAGAGTTTTCCAAACTTCCCTGCTCAGAAGACTCACCAAGAGTGCTTAAAACAAAAACAAACAAACAAACAAACAACAACAACGACAAAATAACTCCACACATATTCTAGATCTAGAATACAAATATAGATCCTCATCTGATTTAGTAGGTGTGGGAAAAGAGGCAGGCATCCGTGTTTCAATGAGCGTCCTCAGGAAAGCCTTATCTGTTGAGAATGTCCCTGGAGGACGTTGCTGTCCCTTATTAGTCACAAAAATTGATTTCCATTGTGTTATGCTTTGGAGATGAGGTGTTTTCCCCAAAGCTCCTGTGTCAATGCAGGAATATTCAGAGATGCAATTATTATAATATGAGAGCTGTAACCTAATCCTTCCCTCCTAGTTTGAATGTAAGGACAGGATGGTAACTGGAAGCAGGTGGGGCCTGGCTGGAGGAGGAGGTCCCTGAAGGCATGTCCTGTAAGGTGCATCTCCCCCATAGCTCATTCCCCTTCCCTATCTCTGCTTTCTGGCTGCCTTGAGCAGAGCAGCTTCCCTGTTTCACACCCTTCTGTCATGATCTTCTTCTTCCTCACCTTAGGCCCAGAGCAACAGGGAGTCAGCTGACCATGGACTTCACCTCTGAAATCTTGAGCAAAAATAACCTTTCTCTCTTGTCAGTTGTTTTTGTCAAGGTATTTTGGTCACAGCAACAAAAAGCTGGCTAACAATTCCTTGTAAAAACATTTAGCTGAGGTAAACTGGTTTGAATGGGATTGAGCAGGGTGGGGGGTGGCTTTTTTATTTGACCTTGACCTCTACCTGTCTGACCTTGTGTTTGCTCTTGCTCAGTTGTTGAAGATGGGGATAAGCTGGCCTTGGGCAGGGGTGTAAGGAGATTAAGTAGCTGTGGCTAATAATAGGCATTTAATAATCAAAGAGCACATGATTATAACAAGTGTTTCTCGAATGTTCATAAGAGATTTCTCAGAGACAATGCCTAAAAGGGGCTCTTCTGTTTCTTACTGGGCCAGCCAGCCTTGTCTGTGCGCAGGGAACTTTCCAGAATGAAACCACATGAGGTGAAGGGAAGCAGGTGGAGAGAGTCCCTTCCACTGTGCTTCCTGTCACCCTCCCTAGGTCAGCTTGCTACAGGAGATAAATGATGGCCTGGTGGTACACTCCATTCCAGAAATTGCCTTGAACTTTTCTCCTGTTCTTTGATGTTAGAAGATCTTGCTGAAACCATTCAGGGAGCCAGACTCGCCTCCTGCAGCCTGTTGTCCCCGTGTCTTTTTTTTTGGCAGGTAACAGAATGATCACCCAGAATGATCACTAATTGAGGGTGCCCTATTCAAGAGAATATTATCCTCATCCTTAAGGAGTGCTTTGGTTCCTCTCCATTGGAAGCCGACTTCTCTCATTGCCAGCAGGGATCTGAGTCTAAGGCTCTTCTCCAGGCTTTACCTGACAACATGAAACCTGAGCCCATGTTGCTCTCTCCAAGAGCAGGCCATAGAGAGAGAAAGCAGGAGCGGTCCTGGGCTCCTGTGGCAGGAGGAGGGCTTGGGTAATTGGCTGTGGCACAGGCTGATCACCATGCAGAGCCATTATTGTACTCACCTGGAAGATCAAAGTGGCCCCCATCCTGTGCGCTGGCTCACGTCCATCCTGTCTAGGACCTGAGTGTTCCTGAGTTATCCATGCTGACATTCTTGGTCCTGGAGCTTGAACTTTATTAAGCACCTGTTTGGCTACATCATCTCATTCAGCACCTACCTTGTCTCACTAAACTCTCCCACCAGCCTTATAAGGCAGGTGTATGTACCATGTCGTTAGCATTTTGTGAAGGAGCAGTTATCAAGACCCGTGTTCAAATTTCAGCTTCTCTGCTTACTAGCTGTGTGACTTTGGATAAATGACATATCCTTTCAGAGTTTCAGTTTTCTATTTATTGTATTTTTGGCAGTACTGGGGATTGAACCCTGTGAAGCCAGATTTAAAGAGAGGTAGTTAGTATAGCTAGGTAAATCAGGTCTGCTATCCAGTCTAACCGAGAAAAAAGGAGTCAGTCTAATAAAGAAAATGGAGTCTGATGTGAGTCCAAGAAATCAGAAACTGCATCTGGAAGATTGAAATGTTAATGTCCCCAAGACTCCCTGGCCTGTCCTAAAGAACTGTTAATGAAGCAGCTCCCAGCAGATAGAGAGGTGCTAATCAGTTTACCCCAGGCCCTTCCTGCCCCATCACTCCTCCCCCAGCTGCATGGGCCCACCTATTTCCCACCTTTGGCCTTTCCTCCTGAATCCCCCAACCCAAGTAAGATAAAGACAGGAATGTAGAAGGACAAAGAAAACCTTAAATATAAATGGGAAGGACTTCCTCATACCATGGAGAAGGGTCCCCTTCTTCCTCTGGGGAGAAGTCGGTTTCTACTCTCCAATTGCCTGGGTGTTCTTTTCTGGTGTTGGGGAAACAAGGACTCATCAAGGTAACCATCATCTGAGTTGCTCTACCACTGAGCTACATCCTCACCCAATTTTTATTTTTTATTTTGAGATGGAGTCTTGGCCAGTGGCCCCCATTGGCCTCAATCATGCAATCCTCCTGTGTCGGCCTCCTGATTAGCTGGAATTACTGGTGTGTACCACCATGGCTGGCTTCAGATTCCTATCTTGAAAACACGGGTAAAAACACTTGCCTCTGAGAATTCATATGTGGCTTAAACATCTTCATCCCGGGGGCTTGCTAGACACAGTGGGGGATACTGGTTATATTCCTGAAAGTTGTTACTGCCATTCCCCCAGTATGCTACCTGGCATGTAGTAGGTACTCAATAAAAACTTCTTCAGAGAGACAGTACACTAAAGAGTGGCAGTTCATTAGCTGATCAATAAGAATGAACTGTCTCCTTGAAACCTAACCCTGTCCTGGGAACTGTGGGGGTCCAGGTGAACAATGGTGACAATTTGTGTTTATGTAGTGTTTTATAACTTACATAGTACACTAATATTCTTTCTTTTAAAACTCCCATCAAACCCAAGACAAGAAGGGTATTGTTATTAGTGTCTCTGGAGTTATCCCAGGAGAGGTTAGGGAATGGCTGAGCCCCTTAAGGGCTTCCCACAAACGGAGGAGGAGAATCTTTACAGAGCAGAGGTCAAGGGATCTAGCAATAAGGAGGCACTTGGTGACCTTCCAGAGTGGTGGGGCCAGATGCCAGGGCTTGGTCACTACGGAATGTGTGGGTGGGAGGAAATGAGCATCAACCTTTTGGCAGCGAGGCCAGGCAGAACTGGGACAGGAGCAGATCCAGTGATGGATTTTTCAAAATAAGGGTGACCTGTGCATGGTTACCCCTTGGAAATGACTTTTTCTGGCTGATTCGTGACAGCCCAAACTTAGAAAGGGATAAATCATGGCAGCTGAATGATCACTTTGAAAAATGACTCTCCTTCATGAGAGAATTCTCCATAGAATCAAAGTGGCTGGTACACACAGAAAAATACACTTGGCCTCCATGTAAAATAAGCACAACTTTGAGAAAGAATGAGATGCCGTTTTTGCTGATAAGATTGACCAAGAAGAAATAGTGTATTAGGACAGACAGGTGGTGAGAAAGTGGGCAGGCGGCCACTGTCACCCATCCTGTCGGGAGTGGAAGTGGGTGCACTTTTGGGGAGAATACATTTTGAAAATGTCTGCTGCATTTGATGTGCACATAGTCCACCTAGCAATTTTACTTTTGGAAAATTATCTGGTGAGTATACTATATATCATCCTATAGATATATGCATATCTGTTGCTATGATGTGAGTTTGGTTTGACCCCTCTGAAACTATATTGAAATGTAATCCCCAATAAGGGGTACTGAGAGGGTGGAAACTTAATCCATCTATGGGGCCCTTTGAGAGATATTTAGATTAAAGGAGATCATCAGGATAACGTCCCCATGATTAAATTCTGGTGTCCTAATAAGAAGACAGAGGGAGATCAGGACAAATACATAGTGGGTGTGTGCTCTTTCTCCCACCATGTGATTCTCTAGGCCACCTCAAGACTCTCCAAGCAAGAACACTGTCCACAGATATGACCTTGAACCAAAAGCATGGGTCAAAATAAACCTATTTTCTTTATGACTTACCAGTCTGTGGTATTGTGTTTTTAGCAACAGAAAATAGTCTAATATGTTTTAATATATGAATCAAAATATATTCACAGGATGTTATTTACCAAGATGTTCATTGGAACATGTGTGTGTGTGTGTGTGTGTATGTGCGTGTGTGTGTGTGTGTGTGTGTGTGTGTGAGAGAGAGAGAGAGAGAGAGAGAGAGAGAGAGAGTTCAAAGTTACACAGACCATAGATACTATGATGCATTCATTCTCTCACTGAAAGAAAGGCGGGCTATATCTCCTAACATGGAATGGTGCCCATCATGTATTAATAGGTGGGGAAAAGAAAAGATAAAATCATGATGGGACAGGTACTTAAAATGGCTGGGAAGGGCTGGGATTGTAACTCAGTGGAAGAGCGCTTGCCTAGCATGTGCGAGGCACTGGGTTCAATTCTCAGCACCCCATAAAATAAATAAAGTTTTATCGACAACTAAAAATATTTTTTAAAAATGGCTAGGAAATAAGAAAGGGTTAAAACTGATTATTTTGAAGGAATGAGAAGGGGCAGAAGTGACTTTAACCTCTCATATTATTTTCTTCCTCTACTTCTGTAAATTTTAACATTTAAAATAAAATACTGGCAGGTGTTGCATGACTGTAATCCCAGCAACTTGGGAAGCCCAGGATTGTGAGTTCAAAGCCAGCCTCAGCAAAAGCGAGGCCCTAAGCAACTCAGTGAGACCCTGTCTCTAAATAAAATATAAAATAGGGCTGGGGATGTGGTTCAGTGATCAAGTGTCCCTGAGTTCAATCCCTGCAAATAAAAAAAATGAAAAATGCCCCATAAAATCCCTTTAAATCTCTAGTTCTCCTATATAATTAAAAAAAATTCCATTTGAAATATTTGATTAGTCACTCCTGTTTCTGGAGCACATCTGAATTAAGGTACACCAGTGTGGTTAAATGACCCACCACCAAAGGGTTTCAGTTAGTATCTTCTTCTCCACTGTTAGTACTGTTAGTATCTTCTCTGCTGTGGAAGCTGGCAAATTGCCAGGGGGTTAAAGAGTACCCCAAACTTTCATCAGAAACCTTCCTACAGCCTCCACGCCCATTCAAAGCAAGTTCTATTTTTACAAACGATTGACAAGTTGAGGATTCTGTCCTATTTTGCGTCGGCAGATGGAGTGTCCCAAATCTAATCTATCATGATAATCACAGGATTTTTTTTTAAAGACAAACTCCTTTATCATCCCTCCCTCTTCTGACCTAGTACATCTAGGCTGGGTTCCTGAACCTTTTATTTTTCCAAGTTCTCAAGATGCCTCAATACAGAGCCAGGTCAAGGAATTACAGCCTTGCTCTCCTTGAGAATTCTCTTGACTTGGAAATTACTATGCAGTATTGCAGGTCATTTTCTCTAGAATAGAAGTCCCTGTTTATTGGCTTAGCAACGGGAACATGCCCACAGTCACCAGAAGCCTATTGATAGGCAGAGGAATGTGCATGGAAGGATTGTGCTTCTTAAGCTTTTCCAGTTGTTTCTCCTATAGAGAATACTCTAGCAAGATTGCAGCCTTGATTTCAGCTGAACCCTAACTGAAGGAGGCAGCATTGATGAGACCCATTTAAAGCAATCCTTACCACCCACCTGGTTGTCCCAGAGGTCCTCGGAGAAGTGGAGCCCCTTACTGAAAAGACTTTGTCAGAGTTTTCCTTGTGTGGTTCATTTCATGTAGATGGACACCAATCTTGGAGGCAACTCAGTCTGGTCTTGAATGTAGATACCTTTATTATTTTTTTTAATTTAAAATTATTTATTTATTCTACGTTGTCATATATGACAGCAAAATGCATTTCAGTTCATAGTACACACATAGAGCACAATTTTTCATTTCTCTGATTGTACACAAAGTAGAGTCACGCCATTCGTGTTTTTTATACAGGTACTTACAGTAATGATTGTCCATCTCATTCCACCCTCTTTCCTATCCCTATGCCCCCTCCCTTCTCCTCTCTCCCCTTTGTCCTATACAAAGTTCCTCCATTCTTCCCATGCTCCTGCCCCCCATTATGGATCAGCATCCACATATTAGAGAAAACATTTGGCTTTTGATTTCTTGGGATTAGCTTTTTCCATCCATTTACCTACAAATGCCATGATTTTGTTCTCTTTTATTGCTGAGTAATATTCCATTGTGTGTACAGGCCACATTTTTTAAATCCATTCATCTACTGAAGGGCATCTAGGTTTGTTCTGCAATTTAGGTATTGTGAATTGTGCTGCTATAAATATTGATGTGGCTATGTCCCTGTAGCACTCTGATTTTAAGTCCTTTGTCTAACTAACCCCATGAGAAATCCTGAGTCAAAAACCACCTAGTTAAGCTCTTGAATCTGCCAAAAACAGAGGAGTGGGTTAGCTGGGTGAAATGGTGGTTCCATTTCATGTCAATGTAGATACCCTCTTGAATGTGGATACCTTTCTTCCCTCCTTCACACTCTGCCATTTGACCCATCATGCAGAGGTTGGTCCAAACTGATAAGAGAACTGTCTCTCAAGATGTTTGTTGCTTTTCCTCCCCTGCAAGAGACTTAGTCTGATTTCTTTGGCTCACATTCATTTAAAACAAAAACTGCTTTCTTACCAAAGGAAAGAGTATTTGCTGGACCTTCCTGTCTCTCCAGATTAATTGCTCACTGCACCCACCGCTTTTGTACCCTTTGCCGTGGCCCTTCTGAACCCAAGATAGTTCCCTGCAGGCTCCAAAGCTGCCTGCATGCTGTGCCTCTGCACCCCCTTGCCCTTCCAGCTTGGCAATCCCTGCCCTTCAACTCTAAAGCAAGGCTGTAGGGCAGGCTTCCCCAATGCTTGCTCCAGGTTAGGCCCTTTGTAAAAATCCAACTCCACACTCAGTAAATATCATTTTACTCTCCAAAAATTCCAGTTGTTTATATTTGCATAGATCACCTCTGAATGCATCCTAAAAGTCAACAAATGTTTAAGCGGTTGAATGCCTAAGGGATGGGGTGGGAGGGAGATAATTCATGGTGCATGCAAAGTGTTTCTTTTGAACTTTCATACTCTATATGTTTATTACCTATTCCAATAAATACGATTCAGATTTAAAAACACCAACACAGGGCTGGAGTTGTGACTCAGTGATACAGCGCTTGCCTGGCATGTGTGAGTCCCTGGGTTCAATCCACTGCATATAAATAAATAAAATAAAAGATCCATTGACAACGAAATACACACACACACACACACACANGAAAGACTATTTGAAGAGATATGATAGAAAACTCTCCAAATGTGGCTAAAGATACAAACAGGTCAATGAAGCTGATCAAATCCAAACCATGATAAACCCAGAGAAATCCATGCCAAAGCATAGCATAATTAAACCTTTGCAAATTAAAAATGAAGAAGGCTGTCAGACACAATGCCTCACCTACAGATAGGGACACTAATTCAAATGATGGCACATTTCTCATCTGAAATCATGGAGGCAAGAAGGAAGTGTTACCTTATTTTTGAAGTGCTGAAAGAAAAAACAACTACCAACCATAAAAATCTAACTCTGGTGGAACTATTGTTCAGGAATACTGGGAAATAGAAAAAACTAAAAAAAAAAAAATGTTACTGCTAGAGCTACTCTTAGTTAAAGGAGTTTCTTCAAATAGGAAGGATGCAATACAGAAAGAATCTTGGAGTGTCAGGAAGGAAAAATGAAGAACAGAAAGAGCAGAAACATAAATACATATTTTTTGCTTTTTAAAAATTATTTTCTCATAAATTTAATAGATTTTGTTTAATGATCAACATCCATATGATAACACCATTTTATGTTCAAGGCACAGGTGGGAAAAGTCAAAGGATCTAAGTGGAATTAAGATGTCTATATTCAGAAGTGTAAAGTAAAAATTTTAACAAAGGGCTGGGGATGTAGTTCAGTGATAAAGTGCCCCTGGGTTAAATCTCCAATAGAGAAAAAAAAAAAGTAAAATGAGGTGGGTACAGTGGTGCACGCCTATAATTCCAGCTCCTTGGGAGGCTGAAACAGGGGGATCACAAGTACAAAGCCAGTCTGGGAAATTTACCAAGACTATCTCAAAATAATACCTAAAAAAAATGGGCTGGGGGTGTAGCTCAGTGGTAGAGTTCTTGCCCAGCGTGCATAAGACCTTGAGTTCAACTCCTGTCCCCTCCCCTGCAAAAATAGGTAAATGATACCAGTTAATGTTATATCACATATATGTATTAAAATATCCAGAGTACCAATATACACAGGTATGTATTCAAATATTCCAAAATAAGTAAGTCAAGATGGAATCCTAGAATATGTCAAATACACAGAAATTCAAAGCAGAAACAGTGAAAGGATATTGAGAGGAAATAGATAAAAATGAATAATAAAAATAAATAATAAAATTGAAGATTTGTGTGATCATATAAGAATTGCCTCAAATGTAAATGATCTAAATATATGCACAGAAAGACAGATTATTAGAGCAATGTAAGAAAATGCGACCCAACCTTATGGAGCATGTAAAAAACTCCAAATTAATGACACAGGTAGGTCGAAAGAAAAGGTTGGAACACGACACCATGCAAATGATTAATAATATCAGAAATGTTATTAGTATCTGATAAGACAGGTTTCAACAAGCGAAAATTACTATAGACAAAAGGGGGCATTTCAGAATGATAAAACCATCAATCTTCTAGGAAGATATAATGGTCCTAAATATATATGCATCAAAGAACAAAGCTTCAAAACCCATGGAACAAAAAAACAAAACCCATGACAGTATAGAAAGGAGAAAGAGAACAATCCTCAGTTACGTGCATCTTGGCAGAGGCCATCCGTGTGATTTCAGCAACACCATCAACCCACAGAGCCAGCTAATATGTAGAACGTAATAGCAGAAGAGTCTATTGAACATTCGTCAAGACAGGCCATATCCTGAGTTTAAAATAAACACCAATAAATGGAAAATAATTGAAATTAAATAGTGTCTTCTCTGAACATACCGGAATCCAACTAGAAACCGATCACAGAAAAACAAGAGGCAAATATCTAAAATGTGGAAATTGAACAACACACTCCTAAGTAATCCATGACTCAAAAAGGAAGTCTCCATAGAAATTTAAAAATACCCAGGACTCAAGGAAAGAGAAAACACAACTTATCAAAATTGATGGAGTGCACCTAAAGTAGTGTTGAGAAGGACATTGAAAACATAAATGATTATGTTAGAAATGAAAAAGATCTAAAATCAATAAACTGCATTCCTACTTCAGGAAATTAGAAAAGCAAGAGCAAAATAAATTCAAAGGAAATCAGAAGGAAGAACACAACAAAGAAAAAAAGTAGATATAATTGAAATTGAAAATAGAAAAAACAATAGAGAATCTCTATGGGAAAAAAAAGACCCTAGTCCTTCAAAAATTAATAAATGTATAAACCTCTAGTACTGAGAAAAATAAAAATAGAGAAGAAATAAGTCACCAATATCAGAATGAAAAAAACTATCACTACATATCTTGCAGACATTAAAAATACAGTAATAGAATAATACTGTCAACACCTTGATCCTCATGAATTCGACAACTTAGAGGAAATGGATCAATTCCTCAAAAACCTCAAACTACCAAAGTGCCACAATATGAAAAAGATATTCTGATTAATCCTTTAAGTACTAAGGAAATTAAGGTCATGGTTTTAAAATTTTCCGAAAAAGGAATCTTCCATCCTAGACGGCTTCATTTGGAGAATCCTAAAATACACTGGAAGCAAAATTAATCCCAAATGTATATAATCTATTGCAGAAAGCAGAAGAGGCAAATTTTTCAACTCGTTGGAGGCTCTTACTATTACTAGATGCAGATAAAGACAATGTAATTTAAAAAAAAAAAAGGAGGGAGGAGGAAGAGAAAAAACCTACAAATCAATATTTCTTATAAATCTAGATATAAAGATTCCCAACAAAATATTAACAAACTCAATTCAACAATGTCTAAAAAATTATAACCATATCCAGGGAGCTTTATTGAAGTTATGCAAGGCTTATCCAACTTTGAAAATCAATTGAATCAATCCCTCATACCAACAAACCACACAAAAAAATCACAATATGTATTTATATGTGTATGTAACATATAAAATATATTTAGATATATGTCAGATAAATTTTATACACTATCCACAACTAAGAAAGTAAAGTTTAAATTTTAATTATAGTAATGTCTCCAAATACAAAATACTTAAAAATCAACCAATACTTTTTCACTGAAAGTATGGCTGAAATTGTAAAGAAGACCTAAATAGAAGCCGATATTATACCTTGTTCATGGGTTGTAAAATTAAATATTGTAAAATGTCAATTCACTCTAAGTTGATATTTGATTCAACACAATTCCATTCTAAGTTTCGGTCATCTTTTCAGTAAAAACTGACAGAACAGATTATAAAATTAAATGTAGAAGCAGGCAACCTGGAACTGCAAAATCAATTAAAGAACAAGATTGAGGGACTGGGGCTATAGCTCAGTGGCAGAGTGCTTGCCTAGCATGCATGAGGCACTTTGTTCAATCCTCAGCACCACATAAAAATAAACAAATAAAATAAAGACATTCTGTCAATCTACAACTACAAATAATATTTTTTAAATAAAAAGGTTAAAGCTCTTTCTATATATTGTATGAGAATTGTCTATGATTCTGTTGTATTCATCTTTTTACTGTAATTATTATTAATATAATGTGTGCTCTTTGAGGAAAAGGACCATGACTTAATTATCTCTGTGTCTATTAACACAAGCACAAATATTTATGGTAAAAAGTGTAGTTCTGGTAAAAAAAGAAAAGTAATTGCTATTTTGTACTTATATGCTTTTGATTTGAGAAAAATTGGACATCTCAGTCCCTGAGCAGATGGGCAGGGCTTTTTGGTGATAATGTCACAAGTGTAGCCAGTTTTTTCTCTTTCCAAGATCCAGGTCCAGATCCTTGGGACTGAGGTTTCCATTGAACACATGGGCATCTTCCCTTGAGGTTATTTAGTGGGTTTGGTTTTACATTAAGGAATTACTTGGACTCTGGCTTCAGCCAATCCTAAATTTAATTATTCATGATAAATATTGCTTGCCAATTGACATCTTTGTGCATATTGACTCTGATGATTCTGGTCTTCAATTGCATATGGCTTCTCTTCCTTTAACATTATGCATAACTCAGTTCTCCAAAGTGAGACAGAGGGCCCTTTTTGAGCATTTAAGGTGACCTCAGTTCTATATATCAGCCCATGAATTTTATGCCTTGCCAATTCTCAAGTACTTTATTCTTAATCCACAGCCCTCTGGACTTTTATAAATAGCTGTGATAAATCCAAAAGACCGTCCACTTTGTCTTAACAAAAGTTGCAAATTGGTTATCGGTCCATGTTTGCATATTTCCAACCTTTATTCCTATCCAAAGTTGTTTATTTGTGATGATATTTGGTCTAGTTTATTATCCATTGAGATTATCCATGATGGCTTTTGAAATCATCTCTTCTTTGATTGTTTATTTCCTAGAATCTTTACAGCATACTAAGGAAGTCATCCCTGCCAAAGCCTGTTGTTCCTTCCATTAGATCCTTAAGGACACAACCAAATCCAAGCATAAGAAGCTTTTCCCATCCAGAATAGGAAAAGATGCTCCTTTTGGTTTTCTGGGTTACTCATTCTTACATTTTCTGATTAAGAAGACTTAGACAATGTCAAGGTGATGAAAAACAATTAGTCTGTTTGGACACATCTATTCAGCACCGTCTACTCTGTGGATGGCCAGGAACAAAAACAAGTCACATGCATTGAGTTATCAGATTCATTATCCTCGGTGGCATCTACTGGTAGATGCTGTAGTTTATAGGTAGCATCAAATGTTTGTTGAACATCTGTGATATGCTCCATTAAGTGAGAATCCTGAAGATGAAAAAGATAAAGTCCCCAGATGCACATATGCAGACCAAGCAGAGGAGTACATGATAAAGATCCATAGTTATAAACTAATGCAATATTAATGCTATTGGAACTGAAAGGAAAAGAACATTACAAATGGTCAGACCATGGGGAATATCGTTGGGAACATGGTATTTGAAGTGGACCATTAAGAATAGATAACTGTTCCTTTGGGAAGGAAGGATATGTATATGGATGAAATAGCACATGCTAAGTCAGAAATCCATGGGCTATAGGCATGGTGCTGTGGTCAGTAAAACTTCAATATGCCAGCCACCTCATTCATAAAATTGAAGAAACCAGAAGAGTTGATGGGTTACAGGAGCCACTCAGGAATTGCTCATTTGATGAAAAAAAAAGGGGGGGTGGGGAGGTACCAGGGATTGAACTCAGGGTACTCAACCATTGAGCCACATCTTCAGCCCTATTTTGTTTTGTATTTTACTTAGAGACAGGGTCTCACTGAGTTGCTTAGGGCCTCCCTGTTGCTGAGGCTGGCTTTGAGCTCATGATCCTCCTGCCTTAGCCTCCCAAGCCGCTTGGATTCAGGCCTGTACCACTGGGCCTAGTTCATTTAAGGAAATAGACAGATATTCTTTATTTAAAAAAAAGCATACACATGCAGAAGAATACAAACTGTATGTAAAGATTTTGCCTTCACACAAAACTGGGCACCTGATTTCTCTGTTAACAGGTTTGAGGAAGTTAGCAAATAATCCTGCTTTGACCTGTGAAGGGTCCTCATTGTTAGGCTGGATGAGAGACAAGGGGCTTCCGCCAACATGGAGTTCAAGAGAAAAATGAGCCACAGTATTTGAAGCAATTTGTCCAAGATTGTCCTGCAGGACTGGCAAACAATTTGATCTCAATTTGGTGTCCCTCAAATTTCAATTCAGTCATTATACATACTAGGGAAGAGAAGAATTTGATGAATAGCTTCAACTGATTTTACTTGAACTTGGAATGTGATCTTAATGCCACCTTTATTCTGCTTTTATATAATTTTAAAGAAAAGCTGACTTCTTATATATTTTTTGGCTTAAGCTAATATTTTTTATTAGTTGTTCAAAACATTACAAAGCTCTTGACATATCATATTTCATACATTTGATTCAAGTGGGTTAGAAACTCCCATTTTTACTCTGTATGCAGATTGCAGAATCACATCGGTTCCACATCCACATTTTTACTTATGGCGTAAGCTAATATTAACATTAGTTTGTAAAGTCTGAGCTCATTTTTCAAATATGACTATCAGATGTGGGAAAGAAATGTGCTGGGATTGAATTGAGTGAAAAGTAGATAAAAATATGAACATACAATATTTATGAGTAAGTACTATGTGCAATATCCCAAGATAAATGTTCACATATATCATCTCACTTAATCCTGACAGTAGCACACTGAAGTAGACACTACTATCTCTATTCTACATTTGAGGAAATTAATACATAGTTAATTAACTTGCTTAAGGACCCATAGCTAGTAAATATAGGAGTTAGTAATGTGGCTCAAGTCCATACTCTCAATTTCTAGGCTAAGTACTAGGGGTAGTGATGATCTGTCTCTCATAGAGTTATTATGAGTATGCCATAAGTTGATACATGTGATACATGTAAACTGCTCACCTCAATATTTGGTGCATAGTAGACACTCAATGAAAATTACTATTGAAAGACAAAGTTACTTCCCTAAAGTAGCACATGGCTAGGTTGACAAAAGTGCATGGTACCTTTAGTCCTTAAAATAATGAGTTTGTTGTTGTTTTATTTAATTTTGCTTCAGAAATCTTAACTGGTTTATTTTTGCAGGTTGACAAAAGTAAAATTTGAGTTCCACATTTTTATGGTGGTTAGGGTCTCCTGAAAAGCTTTTGGGGAGCCATTGCTATGCTTTAAATAGAGAATGAGATAAACCTCAAAAAGACTTTTAAGAAGTTATCAGTATTATTGAATGTATCTGGCAATCCAGGAATGTTCAGAGGTGAGATGATTAGATTTTCAGTGGATTAATTCATTTAATAGATTAACAATTTGAATGGATTACTGGGTGGTAACTGTAGGCAGGTGATCCATGGCTGAAGGAAGTAAGTAATGCCTGCCATTGGACTTCATCTTGTTCCTGGCTCCTAGTGTGCCATTTCCCTCCTTATGTGTGTGAGTGTGTGTATCTATGTATTTGTCTGTCTATCTGTCTGTCTGTCTATCTATCTATCCATCCATTCCTTTCTCTCTTTCCTGGCTGCCGTTAGCTGAGAAGCTTTCCTCCACCAGCCCTTCTACCATGATACTCTGCCTTACCCCAGGCTCAGAGTAGTGGAGTTAGCTGACCATGGACTGAATCTCTGAAACCATGAGCTGAAAGTAAACTTTTCCTCCTCTCGGTTATTCTTTTCAGTGTATTGGTTCCAACAATGCAAAGCTGTCTAACAAATACATTCAATAATACAAACAAAAGTAAATAGAAATGATTCTTTCAGTTATCATGACTTGAGTATTTATAAAACATACACGCTACACCCATCTTCATATCAGTATTATTTACAAGAACCAACAAAGTAGAAGCAATCCAAGAGCATATTGATGGATAAGTGGATAAACGAAATGTGCTACATCCATATCATGGAATATTATCCCGCTTTAAAAAGGAAAATAACTCTAGCACCTGATAATGTGAATGAGTCCTGAAAATGTCATGTTAAATAATATATGTTAGATGCAAAAGAACAATGACTGCATGATTCCATTTGTATGAGGGACCTAAAAAAATCAAACTTATAGGCATTGAAAGTGGAATGGTGGTCACCAGGAGCTGCTTGAGTGGGCAATGGAGAGTTATTGTTTAATGGGCTCAGAGTTTCAGATTTGCAAATTGAAAAATGTTCTGGAGATAATGGTGGTGATGATTATCCAACAATGCAAATATACTCAATGCCACTGAACAGTACAATTTAATATGGTTAAATTGGTAAATTTAATAATACATATATTCCATAATTTTAAAAACATATGTAGAGAAATTAAAATTCTATATATCTAACCAAAGTGCAAAGGTCTTCCTGGTCATAACAATAAAAATGAGGCATTTTTTAAAACAGGTAGAAGTCATTTTCCTTCTAAAAAATTGTGCATGCTACTTGATAAAGATGTTAAGTTTGAAACATTAATTGGAATCTTCAGTATTCAGCAATAGAATGCTGGTTTTAATAATCCTCTTATCTGTTGTTTTTCTGATGTTCTTATTCTCCAAACCTAATTCTCCTGAGGAATGTGCTACTCCCTTTTAGTAGGTGAATAGTTTTTATAATTGAAATATTCAGAAGTTTGAGGCAGCCGTGAGGTGGAAGGCCACAGAGGGTGAGATGCTATTTTATTTTAGGGATACTGTATTTAGAATAAATTGGGTTCTTCATTCCCTTCAAGAAAAAAGGATGAGAACTAATATTTTTTGACATTCATAGTTTGAGCCACCATTCTGGAAACTTTATATATGTTATCGCATAGAATTCTTATGGCACAGATATAAAATAAAATAGACTGAAATCATAAGATACTGTGTCTTCCCTCCCTTCATTTCTGTGGGGGAAGAAACCTCATTGGTCAGGGAACTACCTGGTACATTTGACATTTTGTGCAGACAGTTCTTTGTTGTGAGGCTGGCCTGTGTATTTTAGCCCCTCCTTGAGAATCACAGATCTACATATTAAAGGGTTGAGACTTGGAGAGGATGAGGAAAAAGACCAGAGAGGAGATAAATCTGGGTGTTGACAATTCTGAGAGAAAGAGAGAAAGATAAACTTTTGGGGAGCCATTGCTATGCTTTAAATAGAGAATGAGATAAACCTCAAGAAGACTTTTAAGAAGTTATCAGTTAAAAGTGAATTTTCTTTTTTATTTTTGGGGACACCAGGGATTGAACCCACGGATATTTAACCAGTGAAGGACATCCCCAGCCCTTTTTTAATATTTTATTTTGAGACAGGGTGTCACTAAGTTGCTTAGAGTCTTGCTAAATTGCTGAGGCTGACTTTGAACTAGCAATCCTCCTGCCTCAGCCTCCCCAGCTGATGGTATGAATTTTCCCTTTTAGAATGTTCTTAAACAAGATTTGAGTAGCTCTGAATTGTGCTTTTTCAATCTGATTGTTGTTTCTCTGAATGTGACTCTGGTGTTAAAACTGGACCATGCAGTAGGGTGTGTGTGTGGGTTTTATGTGGGTTAGACTTTTGAATTACGATTATTTCTTGTGTTTGTAGTTGACACACTGAACTCTGAGGAAGGTCAAATTAGAAATTGTACCATTCTTGCTTCCTTTACCTTTACAAAAGGCCCAGATTTAGTTTTTTTTTAATTGTTCTTTTTAGGTACAATGACAGTGGAATGTATTTTGACATATTCTATACATGGAGTATAACTTATTCTAATTAGGACCCCATTCTTGTGGTTGGACATGATGTGGAGTTTCACTGGTCGTGTGTTCATATAGGAACATAGAAAAGTTCTGTCCCATTCATTCCACTGACTTTCCCATTCCCATCCCCCGATCCTTCCCTTTGTTCCTCTTTGTCTAATCCAATGAACTTCTATCCCCCCCCCTCACCTTATTATGGGTTAACATCTACATACCAGAGAGAACATTAGGTCTTTGTTTTTGGGGGGGATTGGCTTATTTCACTCAGCATGATATTCTCCAGTTCCATCCATTTACTGGCAAATGCCATAATTAGGTTTAGTTTTCTTGTGCTTGCAAAAAGGTTAGTAGCATGAGAAGGCATTTCTTTTTATTTTAATGATGTCATTTTATGGTGTCAGGTCTTGGAGTCAGAGGTAACTTAATATCTACTATGTGATTCAGAAAGGTCTGTCTGCAAGTTTCTTACTGTTACTGTAACAAATTATCACAACTTTCATGGTTTAAAACTATACAGACTTATTACATCACAGTTCTGGAAGTCTAAGTCAGTCTTAGTGAGGCAACATCATGATGTCAGCCAAGCTGCATCCCTTCTAAAGGCTCTAGAAGAGGTTGCTTCCTCCTCTTTCTTATTTCTAGGGGCTTCCCACATTTCTTGGCTAATGGCCCCACATCACTTCACCCTCTCTCTTCTTGTCTCCCTGATCTGCTCTTTCCCACTTATTAAGGACACTGGTGATTACACTGTGCTCACCAAGGTATTCCAAGATTATCTTTCATCTCAATAGACTTAATCTCAACTACAAAGTGCTTTTTTTGCCATGTGAGGTATCACAGTCACAGGTTCCAGGGATTAAGATGTAGACATCTTTGAAGGGCCATTATTCTGATTCCAACAGCAAAGATGTGAGAACATGGAGTGTTTGTGGTCTCATTCTAAAAAATATGCTTGAATCATTCCATGTTGACTTGAATTTTTTTAACTATGTGAAATCTTTAGGCTTAAATGACATTTAATTTTCACAGAAGTGATAAGGATGAATCAAATTTTAATAATATTGATGAAGATACTGTTAGGGTTTTTAATAAAAGCTCAGATTCCTCTTTAACCTTGTTCTTAGTAACTAATTACCAGGTCCATTCAGAAGAACAGATCAATGCCTACAGCAAAGTCAGTAGTCTCTCTGAAACACAGGGCACATCTAAAAGTTAAATTTATGGACTAAATTTTTTTTAAACAATTTCAAAAGGATACCACACCAAGCACAGTGCTTAATACAGAGCAATGATCCATGAATGCTGATTAAATGATTTAAAGAGTGTATGATCATATCAGGTTTTATTAATATTAAAATGTGTTGGTGGGAGATGGGCCTGAAAGTTAAATCATTTGTTTTTTTATTTATTTACTCCTTAAAAATGTGTGTGTGTGTGTGTGTTTTCTCTTAAGTTTGTGTTGTGCTCCATGGGACAAAAATCCCGTATGCTACAATCATGCTCCTTTTAGACCCAACGTAGTGTAGGAGTTAAGATCAAGGACCAGGCAGTCAGACAGCGTGCTCAAACTCCATCTCTGCCATATTTTGAGAAGCTGTAGGGCCAACCCTGACCCAATCCTCAGTGTCCCCATCTGAGGGGGATGACAGTAGTATCTGCTGAATCGAGTCACAGGGATGTGCTGAGAGTTCACTGGTTTCAAAAGAGCCTACCTAGACAAGAGAATATGTGTGTCCCATCAACTTTTTGGGAGGGAAAGAGATGAGCATAAATAGATAAGAAAATGAATGAATATTAAAAACTAGGAAATTCATGGCTCTGCTGATTCTTAATCTCCAACCAAGGGTGGTGAATGAGTGTAGTGTGAAGACAACAATCTAACATTGTCTGACCTCCTACTATGTGCAGTGTTTGTCAGTGATAGATGAGAGATAGATGTAAAAATATAGATGGTGTTGCTCTGCACCCTCCCGAATTATTGCTCACCTCCCATGAATTTCATAGGCATCATTTCTAAGGATTGAAAATGTAATGTCAGTATTTCATAGGAGGGAAAAGAGAGGTGGCCCAGACAGGCAGGGGGCTTGTCTCATGATAACAGAGTGTGACGTCAGCCTGTAAGTGACCCAGATGACCTGGTTTCTGCTCACTCTTCCTGTCTGTATCACACTCACAGTGTGCAAGGAACATGGGTGTTCTGTAGAGAATATCTATACAATAAAACAAAAGGTGTAAAGCTAAGAGCTGCAAAATGGGCACCAATGGGCACAGGCTGGTGGCTCTGGGAGTTCTTAGTGGGGAAACTTATATCCTCATGAAAATAGTGAAGTCTGATCTGGTCTTGCAAACAGATATCTGAGACTCCCAAGAAAAGGGGATTCCTGATGAGCAAGATACCTGGAGGGAAACACAGTGGAGATTGAGGTAAGGAGGATAAAATCTCAGTTATGGTTTCCCCATTAGTTGATTGGCAGTGAGGGTAGGGTGGGAATTCTGAAGATGTAGCTGGGTTGTAGAGAGCTGATCAATTGGCAGTGTGTGCTTTGGACTGGCAGTCAGATAAAGGATCATGTGTTTGGTTAATAGCATTTGAATTGACTATGATTGTGTCCATCTAATTCCAGTAGGAGCAATGGGCACAATATGTTTGGAAAGTATTAGAACTGGCCTTAGGGATTTTTTTTAACTTGTTCAACTGGAAGTCTTGAGAGGTGTAGATTGAGGAGATGAAAATCAAAATCTGTGATGAAAAATGGGGCAGCTGCTATCAAAAATAGTTGGGTGACTCCTGAATAAGTTAAACATAGAATTACCCTGTGACCAGAATTCCATTCCTAGGTATATTCTCAAAAGAACAGAAGAAGAGTCTGCCAACAAAAATTTGTACATGAATGTTCAGAACAGCATTATTCATAATAGCAAAAAAGGTGGAAACAACCCAAATGCCCATCAACTGTTGAAGGGATAAACATGTGGTATATCCATGCAGTGGAATATTATGCATCCATAAAATAGATGAAATACTGATATGTGCTCCAGTATGGATGAACTTTGAAATCATGCTTAGTAAAAGACAGTCAAAAAGCTCACATATTGCATAATTCCATTTATAGGAAATGCTCATAATAGACAAATCCAGAAAGCCGACTAATGGTTGTCAGAAAGGAGGAGGGAGAGAGTGAGGAGGGAATTTATTATTCTTTTGAGGTAGTGAAATGTTTTGGACCCAGATAAAGGTGTTTGCACAACATGTAAATATACTAAATGCCACTGAATTGTATCCTTCAAAAAGGTTAAAATGACAAAATTTTATGTTCTACATATTTTATTAGTTTTAAGAACATGCATGATCTCTGGATCTTCCTTTTGGAATTTAAGCAACCCAGAAGTAGGGAGAGTGTGAGAAGTTTTGCATAAGCATCAACCAGGATATGTGCACTTAAAATAGAAAAAAAAACACAGAAGAAAATTAGAAGTTAAAAATTTCAGTACTAGTGCTCTTAGTATCCTTGCAGTTCATTATTTTTTAATTTATTTTTTGAAATGTTTTCATTTTTTAAAATACATTATTCCTTTTAAATGAAAGCCAAATTTTTAAATTTAACCTTTTATTTTTAAAACCATCTAAAGCAGATCAGATTTTAGCAAAATATTTCTATCCATCTATCTAATATATTTATCAAACAATGAATTATCTATGTGGTCAACCCTCTATCAGTACATATATACCTAGAAAATTTTCTGTAATTTTCTAATATAAATAATAGTAATTTCTGGATGGCAGAATTCTGGTGATAAAAATAAATTTTCCTTTTAATTTTTGCATTGTTTGAATTCCTTGTAATGAACATGTATCATTTTTATAAACAGCTTTATGTGATTTTTGTAACCAAATAGTCTAATAAGCAATAATAATAATAATAATAATAATAATAATAATAATAAAAAGTGGCACAGAGGGGTAAATATGCTGAGATGTAATGACAATTAGTTCTGGGGGAAATATAGTTGGTTTTTTTTTTTAATTTTCTTGGGTTACTTTTTCAATTCCCAAGGTAATATTTTAAAAATCCATAAAACTTAGATAAACATTCAGAAGCTTGGCCAATGTCACAAAACTGTTCAGAGTGGAACTGGCCGGGGCTGGGATTCAGATTTGCTTGACATCAAAGCTCGATTCTCAGCCTGGAGTTAATCTTGCCATAAGTAGTATGGCTTTATTTTTCAAAAATTCAATCTCAATGCAATTTTTCCCTTGATTCTAACTACTGACTGAGTCCTACATCTGTCCTTCAAAATGCCAAGCCTGCAGAGGAGGGTATTGTCTGTGCTTCCAGTTCCAGGAAATTATCCACCTACCACCAAAATGCCCAGGGACGGAGCATCTGCTGCATACAGAGCACAAACAGCATGCATTGCTCAGTGACTCAGAGTCCAGAGTCGTTGTGAATTAAGATGCCCAGAAGCCCACTGCAGGGGGGCTCTGCTTATTGAATTCCTTGGAACTATAAATGTGGATCCCTGATTGTTAGTAATGTTCTTTTTAAGATTTTTTTTTCCAAGCAGAAACCAACTTATGCTAAAAGAGAAACTTTATCATAGAAATGCTGGATGGTGCCAAGCAGTGTGGTGCCCTCCTGTAGTAATCCCAGCAATTTGGGAGGCTGAGGCAGAAAGATAGGAAGTTCTAGATCAGCCTCAGCCACCTACTGAGATCCTGTCCCTAAATAAAAATAAAAAGGGTTGGAGATGTAGCTCAGTGGTAAAGCACCTCTGGGTTCAATCCCCAGGTCTACAAAACAAAAAACAAACAACAGAAACCTAGATGGTTTTTTTAGGATTGAAAGACCAAGCTATATCTGAAACTCAGACACAAAATGGCACCAGGGATGGGACTTAGAAATTCAATACAAATGGTCTAAAGTCACATGGTTGGAATTTAAACCTTTGCTCTGACATTAGCCTTCTGGCCTTAGATAATTTACTTAACCACTCCATCTGCTTATCTGTAAAGGGCACATAACAGTAGTGTCCTCACTGGTAATTCTGAGGCCTAAGCAGGTTATATATGTAAAAAGGGCTTATCAGAGTTACTGATAGCTCTTTGAATTCTTCTTATTATAATATTCCACTGAATACTTGATTTCTTAACTTCCTAGCCTACCTTCTCAGTCCTATAGATTTTGTATGTCCCAGTTCAGCTTCAGTAGGCATAGTAATTTAACAACCTCTTGGATTCAAATCCAAATATCTAGAAAAGATATTGGTTGGTTCATTGGAATAGGAGCTCTTTCCTGGTGCAATAAATAGAAGCCAGTAAGTACAGACTAGTTGTAAATAATCATGGCTGTTGGGAATTCAGTGTTACCACATGCATGAAAGAAAAGGGGACTGAGCCAGGGGGTAGGCACTACCTGGACCAATGGAGAAGTGTATAGTACATGGAGGAAATCTCTAGATGTGCTTTTTTTTGCTGGCGTTCAGAAGGATAAGTGGGAAAGAATTCTTTGCTTTAACTTGGATGTGCAAAGACTATTTCTGTGAATTCCTATCTTTCTTCTTCAAATCTTCCAATCAACAAACAAATCTTTCCATCAACCAGCCAACTGTGTTCTTGGATTAAACATTTTGTGATAGAGACTTTGAAAGCTACCATGGAGATAATGAAGGAAATAATATACTTGGTCTTTTTTTCTCTCTCTTCATTGCATATTCATTAGCATGGATGGAGAGGTATTAGCTTTCACTCTTCCCACAGTGAATTGTTTTTAACAAAATCTGCCACTCTGGCAGCAGTAATAGATTTTTCTACATGTTATTGTTAGAAATCCTTTCTTCATAATAGATTCATCTTTACTAAACACCAAGCTACAGTTGAGTAAGATGCCCTACACTGTCTAATTAAGTTGTGAATCCCTAAGATACCTGGATAATTATATTCAAGTCTGGACTTTTGAAAGAACACCTATCTACATTGGAGGTTTCAACCTCCATTAATAATTTACTGGATTCATTTGTTTACAAGGTAACAGAGAACCCAGCTCAGACTAGCTACAACAATAAGAGGAACTCATTAGCTTATTTAACCAAGAAGTTCCATGATAGGTTAAGACTTCAGGCATAGATTGATCTAGTGGTTTACCCATATCACTAAGGTGCTTTTTGCTTTTCTCCATATTATCTTCCATTTAAAGGTTGGAATTCTTCATGACTTCAAAAGGCTGGTGGTAGAAACAGAAGCTCCATTTTTTTTTCTCTTTCAGCAGATTGGAGAATGTATTCTTTTGGCAACTTCCACAGAAAGGAGAAGATAGTTTTTCCCCAGAATTTCTCCAAAGCACCATTCACACTGGCTGGGAGAAGAATGTATTGACACAAGCCAGTCATTAATATTATTAATACTCATTAATAATCCTTGATAATAATCCTACCCTTGGATTCTTGGGAGAGTTCAATTCCAGCCATAGTTTTGACTGAGAAATTTGGGTTTCTGTTAAAAAGGAAGAAGGTTGAGAACTTATTCAGGGGAGGCAGCCAATAACTATTCTTTCAAAAATGTTTATAATTTAAGATATACTCCTTTTATGTTATTTCCTAAATTTTAATGCAGTATAATATTTTTACCAGTTTTTGGTGAGTGTAACTTGAGTTAGAGGAATAATCATCCTCCCACTTATTACAGGCTGGCTTAGAAATAAGAAGATGGGCTCTAGCTCTTTCTGTTGAAGGTGTCCTTCAGAAAAATGAGATTCATTTTGACTTGTGGAAGAAGTGCCTTTATGGTAAATGAAATACTAAAGAGACCTATTTTCATAGTTTGAAAGGAGTCATGCTGAGACATCTTGATTGGAGATTTAAAATAGTTCCAGTCTCACTACCAAGCCCTGTTCCCATCATTGAGCTACTAATTATTTAGGCATTGGTAAGTATCAGTCTCATCTCCTTGTCTCTCAATAGCTAAATTTATGGCAGTGCCTGAATCACTTGATATACTATATAGGAGGGATGTTTCCAAGAAGAAATATAGATCAGGCAAAGAATGAAATAGGGGACAAATCAATTTGGATAAAATATGGAGCATATTTAAACAATGTGCTTTGTGAACTTCCTTGGTTCCCTTTGGACAAATAAAGCAAATTTGAACATCTGGAAGACTGAGGTTGACTGTCAGAGGAAAACACTGACATGTCAAGATAATTGTTCCCTTTATGTTACTTCCCCTCTAGTGACCTCAGTGTGTACCAGGATCTGATGCTTTTTCCCATTTATCTAGTAGATTTTTAGATCTTCCATCTCAAATGTGGTTTGTTTGTTTTTGGGTGGGTACCAGGGATTGAACTCATGGGCACTCGACCACTGAGCTACATCCCCAACCTTTTTTTGTATTTTATTTAGAGACAGGGTCTCACTGAGTTGCTTAGCACCTCACTTATGCTGTGATTGGCTTTGAACTTGATTTCCCCCTGCCTCAGCCTCCTGAGCCACTGGGATTACCAGTGTGCACCACTGAACCAGGCCCCAGTGTTCAATGTTTGACTGAAAACCAGGGAAAATCTAGTATCAGTCCCGCTGAGCTTGAATATTGATATCATTTTAAAAAACTATTGATTGTTATTAATTTAGCAAACTAATGAGGATCATCCCATCACCTGGTTCCAACGTATCCCCCCACTAGCTTCATTTCCTTTTTCTCATATGAAAGACAAAAAAAAAAGATTTTAAAAAGACAGGCCAATAATTAAAACAAGTCACTCTTTAGATTGTGTGACCTTTAAGCATTTTTCTACCATGGCACTCCTTGACTGCGGTTCTTAAAACTCTCCAATTTCTTATTAATTCAGAATATGTAGAGTTTGTTGAAATCTGTTC